>NC_041400.2:75408678-75506178 GCF_900747795.2 Erpetoichthys calabaricus
CGGAAGAAAACCACCTAATTCCTCCAAAATAAGAATAAATCAAGTATTGGAGCTTTTTATTGTTTTTGCAAAAATTACCCTTTAATGACTTTTCATTAGTGCCCCCATCCCCCCGTTCTTGTTCATTATAAAATAACAACTATGAGTCACTGTGGTAATTCCAAAAATGTTAGTTTTTTTTTTTTTATTTCAGTTTCTCTGCAGATTGAGTCTGGGTCTGCTAGAAAGTAGCTTCTAATAGATGATAGCTGCGCTCTTATAAAATTCTTTAAATCAGTAGAAAAAGCATTCATGCTGAAATCCTTTTTTCCATACAATTCACAGCTATAGAACACTTCTTGCACCAAGGATCACATGAACCTAGAGTTTGTTAAATTTTGATATGATTTTTAGTTAACTAATCTTATTTATTTATTTATTTGCTAACTAAATAGATTACAAATGCAAACTTTCGAGGCAGCTAAGGCCCCTTCATCAGGCAAGGTGTGTCTTGACATCTTGCCTGATGAATGGGCCTTAGCTGCATCAAAAGCTTGCATTTATAATCTATTTAGTTAGCCAATTAAAGGTGTCATTTCACCCTACTTTCTCCTGTATCAATCAATGGCTAACATGGTACAACACTCTGTTATTTATTTGCGAAATACACATTTTTAAAAGGATTTTCTTTGTTACATTTGTAAGTTAGTTCTTTTTGTGTGGGTGCTGCCCCCATCATGAATTGTTCTCAGTGGCCTTCAGAGACATAAATTTGAGTCCTAAGCCTTTTGAACCAAAGGAGAACTCCTTCTTAAGTGACTAATCTGGCTTGTGGTTGAGAGCATGTATTTTTCTGGAGCATGCTAGTCCCATTTGAGTTGTGCTACACATACATATTTTAGTTTTTTTTCTTATTTGATGATTTTTTTGATGATATTTAAAGATATCTGGTTGACAGAATTGTACAAATCATACATTTCTAAAATAGTTAAAGTAGTCCACCCTGGAGCATACATCCTGTAATTTGTGTATGTTCTGTTTATCTAATTAGCAATGCTTTCTTCCTGGACTATGTATTGTTTTTGTGTGTCTGCTTCACTTAAGCACCTATTTCTTCCAGTATAGCAGCACTTTTTTATTAAAATACCAAGCTGCTTCCAGGAATGTGAATTTTTAGCCAACTTTAAATTATATAGAGTGTTTACAATATAAACCCTTTTCATTTATGCACTGGGCTTTATGTTCATCAAACATGTGCACGAGGAATAAGGTTAAGGATTTATTTGGTGTTGGAGTATCTGAAATTCAATAACAGGATTTGACTTTTTTTTTTTTTGTTTAAAAATCTGTTGAGTGTTAATGTTTGGTATGTCATAAAGCACTGGATAAATTTATTTAGCCTGATTTAATTTTATTTCCTTATTTTTTTGATGGTTTACACTTGGCATGTCAAATAGTATTTGATCTAACAAAATTCCAAATTATTGATTAGCTTTAAACCTTGGACAACCAGTTAATAGTGGAATCTAAATGGGTATGTCATTGCTAGGGTTGTGGAACTTAGTTTGTTTTTCATATTTTTAAGCTGTGTCCCTAAACACAAAAACTAAAAAAGACATTATGTGGTTAGGTGCAATGTTTGTAAGTGTAATGTTCTCATGTAAGAATAGTGTTTGTCAGAACTGTCTGGAGAATTTTCATTGAATCGTGCAGTAGGACCTGAGTGCTATTTTGCAAATTCAAACCAAGTGTATTGAAAATGCATTTGAAGTGCCATTTCAATAATGTATGGTCTGGCAACATGACTCAATGATGAAAATAAATCTTTATTACCAAAGCACTCTCTGAATTTTACTCTTACATCTTGAAGCTTTGAGTAATAGTATGATTTTAGGTGTTAGAATATGCAAAGGTCAAGACACTTGTATTTAAGTCAAATTGTTAACAAGTGAGATGTCTCTTGGATATTTAACTCTCATGATGTTTGAGCTGTTGCAGTCATGCCTTTAAATGGAAGATGGAAAGATGGATACATTCTAATTCAATTCATTCCTATTTTGCTCGCTACTTAAGAGCCCTACATGCTGTACAATAATTACAGATGTATCTGAAAGAAATGCATCATATGTTTAATTTATTTTTAAAGCACATTTAAAATAACCAATGTTGACCAAAGTGCTGTACATTAGAATAAATAAGGTAAAAAGAACTACATTCTAAGAGATGATGAAGTTAAACAAAAATGTTAAACACAGTAAAAATATTAAAGGAACCAATTCTAATTAAAGGCCAATGAAAAAAGTTTCATTTTCCACCTGGTTTTAAAAATGTTAACAGTTGTAGCGGACTTGACAAAGCAGGTAGTTTGTTCCAAATGGAAGCGAATGTTACCAACGCACGGTCACCTTTAAGTTTTAGGCAAGCCGTCAGCACTAAGAATGTCTGATAAGCACACACTATTATGTTAAAACAAACAATGAAGCCTTAAGTAATGTATTCAAAGAAATATGCCTATGCTTTGTTTCCCTCAAAATTCCCTATTTCAGGTGTATTCTGAAATAGATAATTTTTAAGCAAGTGGCAGTTTCTGGTGAATAGTGTATAAAGCTTTGTCTCTGAATTAACCAATCAAATAAATCCACATGCTGAAAGTCATGGACTAATATATTTACACTTTAATTTACCATTTACCTTAAAAGTTCCTCCTCCTGTCTAACTTTATTCATTACAACTTTATGTCTGCATATAGAGATCACAATATATGACTTGGAGTACAGTAATCCGTCCTCCATCGCGGGGGTTGTGTTCCAGAGCCACCCGCGAAATAAGAAAATCCGCGAAGTAGAAACCATATGTTTATATGGTTATTTTTATATATATTAAGTCCTTATAAACTCTCCCACATGGTTTATAAATATTCCCCGTACAATTATACAGCATAAACCCTTTATATTCTCTTAGTTATTAGGTAAGATTCGTTGAAATTATGTATGTAAACACAGTTTATATTCTACTCACAAACATACATATCGTATATCATTGAGGAGTTTTATTTAATACGTAGTAAAGTTTTAAATATATTGTAATTGAGTAGGTAATATAAAAATACGTGAAAAATCTATAACATGTAAATGCTGTACATAAAACCAAAATGTTATTTTAAAGATACTGTAGAGCGTCTCCGATATCACATTTGTTACAGCCATTACGATAGACAGGCCACCGGCAATAAATACCAACAATGCAAGGAAAAAATTGTATAAAATGTGTGCACAGTGACAATAAACGTATATACATGTACTAAGTACGTAGAAAAATAGTTTTGGGTACTCACCAACTTGTCAGATAACGATGACATTTACTGCACTGTCACAGCTGTTCTGAAGGAGCCTCTTCAGGCGACTGTGTAGCACCGCCGTCGTCTTCTTCCACTGAAGGCGTACTAGGCAGTGTTTTGCGTGTAAGGAACATCGTGATGGGCAGTTGCTGGCGCTGCTTTTTCATTTGTGTAAAGAGGTTCCTATACACTTCCGTGGCGCCGTCAAGAGCATTTTTAAATTGCAAAGAACGAATCGTTTGTGGGTCCCATGCTTCAACTGATGTCTGGAGATCTTTTGCCATTTGTAGAATGGTCGCGAGACGCTTGAGAGTTAGCACAGCACCCAGGAGCTTAACCGTGTGCTCTGATTGGGTAGCTTCTCAGCCATCCGCCAATAGCGTCCCTTGTTTGAATTCAAATGCGTCCCTTGTTTGAATTCAAATGGGCAAATCAACTGAGGAAGCACATGTACTGTAGACCGCAGACATCCGTGAAGCAGTGAAAAATCCACGGTATATATTCACATATGCTTACATTTAAAATCCACGATGGAGTGAAGCCGCGAAAGACGAAGCGCGATAAAGCGAGGGATCACTGTATAGGCATTAGTACGTTCTGTAAAGTAGGAAGTGCTAAACCATCTATGACTTTTCGTGTAAGAAGTATAATTTTAACATACTGTAGTTTCTAACTTCAACTAGAAGCCTAGGGAGTGATCTTAAAGCTATATTGTTTTTTAGTTCTTGTTATGAATCTTGCTGCATTATTTTGAAATACCATAAGAATGGTAAGTGAGCAACTTGATCAACCAGACCTGACTATAAACTATTATAATAGTTCATGTTTTCGGTATGCAAATTTAGAAACAGTCTTAATTTTACAGCATTTCTAAACTAGTTGAAGCATACAAATGTGACAAGTGAAAGTGTGACAGAAGAGATATATCCCTCTTGTTTGCATGTCTTCACTTGGGTCTGTTTGGCCATAAACTGAAGGCACTGGATTCGTAGTACAAAGGTGA
The DNA here is from genome assembly GCF_900747795.2 of Erpetoichthys calabaricus. NCBI lineage: Eukaryota > Metazoa > Chordata > Cladistia > Polypteriformes > Polypteridae > Erpetoichthys > Erpetoichthys calabaricus. Next base: position 75,412,998 of record NC_041400.2, read on the forward strand.
GGTAAAACAGAATTCCTCTCTTTCTAGTGATCTATAGAGCTTTTGACTGTATGAACATCTTCTTTTCACAGTAGGCTTCTTCCATTTTAGCTTGCTACACTTGCCCCATCTCACTTAAAGAAGGTTAAACTCACGACAAAAGTAATAGCCAACATTTCTTCTGATTTTAGCCAAACTAAATCAATGATTTTTCAGTATTCATTTTTTTGCTGAGTTCTTGTTCATTTAAATACTTTTTAAAATTTTAAGTCATATAATAGTCCCTCATCCAATGATTTGCATAAATAAAACAGTTTGGTTTATAATTTGAAGTAGTATGTATGTACAGTAGGCCAAATGATAAATAATGGATGTCATCAGCATAAGAATGGCAGTTACTATGGTATTTATGAATTATATCTGCTAAATAGCAATTTAGAACATGGTGAATACTTTATCACACATCTGAATTAAGTAGGTCTTTACTATAACTAATAATTTTTTTGTCATATTTTTCAAATAATTCTTAAGTATCGTGAAGACCCGGGGGTGCACAGCTCCCCAAATACTTGACACAACAGTCACAAGCACAAGTCTGTGCAACACAGACGTTTATTATTTACATGGGGAACCACTTTCCCTCACTTCCCACTGCAGCCCAATACAAACAGTACATACCACTAAGCCACCAATACAAAGTCCCTTTCTTCTCCTTCTCCTTGTCTCTTCTTTCTCTCTTCCTTCCACCTCCACTCCTCCTTCAGGCTTTTCCCCCTTCCTTCCAACTGTGGCTCTCTAAATGGAGTGAGGCAACTCCTTATACAGGGCACCCAGAAGTGCTCCAAGTGTCCAGTGATGATCTTCCAGCAGCACTTCCGGTTGTAGTGGCAGTCCTACTAAGGAGAGCGCTGCCTATCCTCCTGCATCCCCTGGTGGTGGCCATGGACCCTGACAGTGTTGAGCTTTCATGCTCCAACCCCGTGACAACACAGCAAGCCAGGGGGGCTGCCCTCTGTCATCCTGGGGTAGTATTACCCCATATAAGTTTGAGCAAAGCTATTGAGACACTTTGACGACACGCAAGACTAGACATTACAACCTTAAGAAGCAAGACTTGTGAGGCGGTAGCCTTTGCACGTCACACCCTACTTACAAACAATTTAAAACAAGTTCACTGACATCTAGGAATGCTTTTGGCAAACAAACTCCAGGTGCTCCTAGCTCTTAAAACAACGACAAGCAGAACACGCAGCTTGCTAGCTGCAGCTGCAGAAAGCCAGCAGATGATCTGAGCACTTCACCTTAGCGTACATTCAGCCCTCACCCCCCAAACCCCCCTCCTCCTCCTCCTCCTCTTCCTCCTTCTTCTTCTCCTTCAGAATGCTCAGAGCGACAAGCAGAACAGGCATCTTAGCAGAAGCAGCAAAAAGCCAGTAGCTGATCTGTCCACTTCTGCTTAGCATGCGTTCAGCTCCCACCACTTCACAAAGCGATCGACAGAGACGTGAAGTGGCAAAAGGACATCTGCTGTACAGGCTTTTAAGTGATTGATGCAAAACGGGACAAGCACAACACACAGCAGCAGCAAGACACCAGCTGAACCAATCGCATCTCTTTAGTGTGCATTCAGAGCCCCCCTTCACAACGCGAGCAGCGTTATAAGTGCTGCAAGAAAGAGATTTAACCACACCCGGGGCAGGAAGTAAAGGACAAATACTGTTTTTACAAAAGTTTTAAAGTAAAAATGAAAATAATGCATATGTAACAATTCCCATGAAAATAACAATCTCTTTAAATTATTTATCTGGTAAACCAAACCCGGGGGTGGGCGAGCGAAGCGAGCAGGGGGCGGAGCCCCCTAGTAATAATAATAATATTAATAAATCCGCGATGTAGTGGGAGCGCAATAGCTGAACCGCAATATAGCAGGGGATTACTGTAGTGCATATAGTACAGTAACTTAGAATGACATATATATTTATTAATTTCCAAGGGGAAGTTGTGTAGTTATAGTAGCTTGAACACATTAACAACCATCTGTTTGTGGAAGAAATTAGACAACAATATTTTAATTTAACAAAAGGAGATCTTTAATAGCATTAATAATGATTCTAAACTTCTAGTTCTGAATGTCAATTAAAGCAGACTCCTGATTTTTTAACTTGGAAAACTTTCCCCCAACTCTTGCCATTCCATCCAGAACCTTAAGTTGTGAATGCTGCTGTTAAAGCAGTTTGCACTTTTATAGCTTAAACATGTTCCCTCCACTTCTTCTATTCCATTAATCAGTGTCAATCTGCTTACTTCATACCAACCAGGGTTAGGTCATGTCTAGTGACATAGTTAGCCCACATTTATCAGTTGTACTGCTAAAGAGATCATTAATTGTCCTATCAGTACTGTAAATGCCTGATCCTTGAAACTCCAAAATACTTATAAAGAGACAGATTTAATTACAACTTAAAGAAAATAACTAGTATGAAACTATTTAATATACATGAAACCCAGTTCATTGCTTATTGTTAAATAACTACTATACATATATTTCCCTAGTGATAGGACTTAAAGTTAACAGAGTAGTATACAAACCCTGAATAGACATATACAAATTGAAAATATATTCTTCCATATGATGTAGAGAAAGACTAGACAGAATACATTTATGTCTGAACTGTAAAATAAAAATTCTGTATGTCCATAATCTATTTCAAAATTACCTTTTGAAGGCAATAACATTATTGGGAAAAAGTGCTTTGCAGGTTGTCCAGGGTTTCATGCATATACTAGGAACCATTATTCACTACATCCAGCAGTGTACCCAATAGCTTTCTCCCTGGCACTGCCTCCGAAGAATCTAGACTAATCCTTAGATCAGACGATAAAAAAAATTATACTTTTATATTACTATTATTTTTTAGCATAGTACTTGTTTACACTGAACAAATTAGGTTTTTTTTTGTGGTAATGTGTCTCTGTTTTGTATTCTGACTCCGGATACTTTTCTATTCCATATTCTGTAATATTTTCGTAGTAGCATTATTATCATGAGGGCAAGGTGGTGCTTTATGTAAAGCCTATAGTCTTTTTTTCTATATTTTCAAACTGCTTAAGTAAAATTGCATAGTTGTTAGTAATCTAGGCAGTAATCATGCAATGTCATTATTCTGCAGAAAGGATGTGCGTTTTTAGAAAATAGGGTACAATGTTAGAGTTGACAGGCTTTTTAAAGAAATGTGTCCAGGCACAAATACTGCAGTGGTAGGCAGACTGTTTTAAGTCTATGACTGCAACTACAGTGACACTCCAGAATTCTTGCATTAGCCACCTGGAATGATCTTTTTCTAGGAATGATATAGGAAATTTAAAATTGAATGCTGTGAATGTTATGTGGCTAGAGTGAACAAACAAGGAGTGGATAACTTGCTTGGTGGAATACAAGAAGTAGTTGGCAGTGCAGAGGAGACAAAGAGAGAGTGGATAGACATGTAAATATAAATAGAAAAAAGTGATAGAAGTAATGGGTGGCTTAGTTTCAGGGTACTTACACAGTGTTTTCGGTGGTGATAGAGCTTGAAGAGCAGGTTTATTTTTTGTAAAACAAATTCTTGCATGTACAGGAATTACTAAACTGAGAGTTTTTTGTGGTGCCTTTGATATCTATCACAGTGCTTGTTATAATACCAAACAGCAGAATGATGTGAATTTCATATAACCTTTTTATAACCTTTACACAGATTGAAATTGCTTAAACTTGGTGTTTAGCTTTCTAGCACATTGTTCAAATACAACTTTAAGAAGCAATAAGCTAACAGGTAAGGAGGCAGAAGGAAGTGCCCAGATATTGATAAAGGGATGGGTCTGGTAAGACAGCATACACAAGAAAGAGTGCAGAGCAGACACTGGTTTCATAGAAGCAGCAAGTATGTCTAACAACATGTACATTGGATGTACAGATCACTGAACTTGCGAGTGGAACCCGCAAAAATTTAAGGAATAGCAAAGTTCCAGATATGGGAACAAAAAGGAAGGTTATGTATGCTAAATCCTAAATCAGTTGTAGAATGTTCACAGACCGTGGTTGTCAGAAATGTTGCACAATTTGTTAAGATTTATGCCAGGTAGAGAAAGTATTTTTCCTTTTAATTTCATTATGTCTTTTGGGTATTGATCTATAGTGTTTAACCACAAGTCATCAAACTGTTGGGGCATAAGAAAACTGGTTTTAAACAAGATATAACTCAACTATTAATATTCACAAGATGAGGGTATAATATAAAGATTAGCAAGAGAAATTTCCAAGAAGTGCCAAACAGGGGAGACAGAATGGCCAGACTGTCAACGAAGTGTACAAATGATAAAAACCCAATGGAAAAAGTCTGGGTACAAAAGTAGAACAGAATATGTAGGTTTGGGCCTCCTTACATAATAAATGTAGATTGAAGTTTATCATATTACCTTATTTGACATTGAGCTAATAATGTTATAATGAGTCACAACATTCATTTTAATAGCAATAAAATGAAACTGAAATGACAAAGCCAATTTTGTCCAATTAGAATCTGATTCGCTTATTTCATGAAGACTGTAACGATAATTAGGATTAGCAAGCAAAAAGATGATTTCAATATCAAGGTATCAGATATATTTTACAATAGGAATACCTTAGGGGAATGCTACAGAATTATATTGCCAGTTTAAAGAAAGTGGGATGGCTTTTTTCATTTGCTTTTATAAGCAGATATTATATCTAGATTAGAAAATAAATTCAAAGTTGTCTGATGTCTGAAGGTGCATTGTCCATAAAACAGAGGACATCATCTGCATATAAGGATGTGTGATGGTGTGAATTTTTAATGGAGATGAAAAAATGAGTTCAAAACTACTTTAATCTGGGTTCTAAAGACAGTGAGAATAAAAACTGTGACAATGAGCAGCCCTGCCTAATGCCCCTTGTAATGTTAAAAAGTGGGTATATACAGTGTCTGATTTTGTAAGGACAGCTGATGTTATAGTTACAAGATTTGAATCAAATCCCCACTAAGCGTGCACTAGAGTACATTTCACAAGTAAATAAATTAATTTGTGTAATCAAAAGCTTTTTGATCATCAAAGAGTACAACAGCAGAAGAAGCAGAAAGCAAAGAAGCAGCATCAGTAGTGGACAGAATTCAGCAAATGTTATAAGAAGCCTTATGAGATTTTATAAAGCTAGTCCCATCCAGGTGGATCAGTTTACCAATAAATGACTGCTGCCGGAGAGAGAGAATTTTAACAAGTTACTTTGTCTCATATTTATAAATGATAGAGGCCTGTAACTAGAACACAGAATAAGTTAATTTTCTGCTTCTGCAAAAGTGAAATATCCTCCATATTAGTGCTAGTATTTAATTGAACAACTGATATAGAGCATAACAACACCTGCATTAGGGGGAATGATAACAGGGCCCAATATGATGAGGTATCTTTTCTGAGTTAATATTATATTAAGTCTTTTTCTATTTTAGATATGTCATCAGGACTTTGAAGGAGCAGCATCTTCAGATGTAAGTTTAGGCAGCCTTGGTTTACAAAGCAAATAATCATAAATAACTGTAGGGGCTACTTGACATTTACAAAATATATCAGAAAACAAATTTGATTTCTTAAATTTGTTAGAAATATTGACCAAAGTAAGCCATTAAGATATTGAAAGACTCATTTCCTTAGCTACACCAGCTGAGTAGAAGTGGGACACACACCTAGTGAATTTGGAATTCATCATAATTATGTTTTTAAGGTCCATCTTTGCTAGTACAAACTGTGCTTAATGGCCTATGTTAAAATCATGGTGGTAACTTTTTTCTAAATTTTGCAACTACGGTACCTGCTCATGAATTGTTTATAACCTAAGTTGAGATGCAAATAGGATAGTCTTGTCCTAAGTGAAACCTTTAAACACAAGCTATTTAATAAGTGTGTCTTCTACACTTGTTAAGTTAAAAGGATTTATTTTATTTAACTGAGAGCTGCTTGCAATACTAACAGTACTAATAGACAGTTACCTTTACAAAAAAAAACCACTTGTAGTCAGAGAGGAGGGCTGCTAACAGACTAAAATCCATAAAGAATAGTCACAAGAGGGAAGAATAAAATCAATTTGTGTATTTTATTTGGATAAGAAAAGAAAGCATATTCTGTGAAAGAGGAATTAAGTGAAAGCATTCTAACAAATGCTTGCAGAGTAAATGAAGGGCCAAAGACTCAAGAAGCCAGCTTATAAGATAAAGGAAAGAGCTTTCCATGAAAATGGGGTAGAGGTATGTGTGAAGAGCAGAAGGTGATTTTGTTTTCTTCTAAGATTAATAATAAATAAAAAAATTAAAAAAACAGACCAACGTCTTTTTCAGAATCAGTGCATTTAAACTGCAATTTACATCTACCCAGAATCAGAGTTCCACATATCTTAGAAAGCGTGCAAAGTGCTTCCCTAATACAGAATGACTGGCTATTACATCTTGCCACATCCTTGCCTTAAAATGCGATTCCTATATTGGAAAATTTCAAACCTTGCAACAATTAACAAAATCCTAACATTCCTAATGCAGTTTGACCATGCCTAAATAGAAAAATAATTAATACACTGACCCACAGCACCCCCAGCGCAAAACCTAAACAAGGTAACAAACTATAGTAAAACATTTCCAATAATATAATAATACCTAAGAAACCTCCCATCTCATAAACGCATTATGAACTTTAAACATTTAACTATTCACCCTACCCAGCTCCTTCCTGTTTCCACCAAGATAATCAGGCCAACACCAGCATATTGAAGTAGATACATTAGCAGCTTTAAACTGTAGGAAATAATTAAATGGCAGTAACACGCTTCATTAAACATACACTTGGCAACACAACCTTAAAGTGGCTTCACCACTTCTCCACTCAGTCCAACTTTTTTTTACCAGTCTCGTAAGTAATACAAACAGACAACCAGATATACAGATGTTTTGACCAGTCTGTGAAGGCTCCAGATCTGATTCAGGCATTTTGAAAGTGTTCCACCTTAATAAAAGCAATTTGTGTCCTTGTAAAGAGGAGACTTTTTGAGTCAACAATTTATCATCTGGATTGCCTCTGTTACTTTTCAATAAAATAGTATCTGCATTCAGTTCATTTAACATAGTTTGGATGATATTATTTAGAGTAGAGAGCAGTGTAACATTTTTCAGCTCCTTCATCTCGATAAGACAATACCAGGGAAAGATTGTGCTTTTTCTGAATGGGTACATTGAGTGGAGTCAGCCATTTAAATAAATTGCTGCTTTGTTGAACTCCTCAAAACATTATTAAATTACAATGCTGCTCTGCCTTCGATACACTAGTTCCCTTAAAAACATGAACTGTTTCATTTATTCACATAGCTCCCTGTTTTATATCTGAACTCCATCAGGTCAAGACCATGGACCGACAGTTGGAGCCTCTAGCTAAGAAGACGGGTCTTGTTGTACATAAGGAAATTTATTCAGATCATATGTTAAAATATGAGTGAACATGGGTGTCATGAGGTCGCTGGAAAGGAGTGTGTGGCGCTCCTGATATCTTTGCAAAAGGATGATGGTCCAGGTCTTTAGAGTCCTGTTGCTTCCTGTCTTGCTATGTGGTTGTGAGACATGGATGCTATCCAGTGACCTGAGACGAAGAGTGGACTCTTTTGGTACTGTGTCTCTCCGGAAAATCCTTGGGTACCTTTGGTTTGACACTGTGTCGAATGAGCGGTTGCTCATGGAGTCCCGAATGAGGCACATTACCTGCATTGTGAAGGAGCGTCAGTTACGGCACTACAGCCATGTGGCACATTTCCCTGAGGGTGATCCAGCTCGTAAAATCCTCATTGTTGGGGACCCGAGTGGCTGGACCAGGCCAAGGGGTCGTCCACGTAACACCTTTCTGTGACATTCTCTCTTTTTCTCATTTACATCTTCCCAATAGGTAATATCTTTCAATCCCATATGTCATGTATCCAAGACATATATAGTCATGGATGACTCACAGTTGTCTCCAATTAAATATCAATAAAACTGAGGTGCTCCTCATTGATTCTAAATCTACACTCGCTACGGTTAACCATTTTACCATTTTAATTAACAACATTGACACAAACATCTCTTCCCAGGTTAAGAGCCTGGGCATCATTATAGACAGTACCCTCTCATTTTCTTCCCATGTAAGTATTATTTCTTGGACTGCCTTCTTCCATCTCAGATACATTTCTAGACTTCATCCTGTTCTTGCATAACACAGTACTTAAGTATTGGTTAATGCCCTAGTCACTTCATGTATAGATTACTGTAATGCTATTCTGTCTGGAATCCCACAAAAACGTATCCATCGCTTACAACTTTTTCAAAATTCTGCTGCTAGGATAATAACCTGTTCTAAATCCACTGAATATATTACACCTATTCTCTCTCAACTTCACTGGCTCCCTGTTTACTACCGAATACAATACAATACAAAATACAGCATTTAACATGTAAAGCTCTCCACAACCTTGCTCCTCCCGACCTCACTGATCTCCTGTAGACTTTCACTCCCTCTCGTTCACTCAGATACTGCCTGTTGTCTTTGATGTTTGCTACTACCTCTGTACCCTATTGCTATTTGTTTTTATCGTCCTCTTTGTTTTTATATTTTACTAGCAAAATACCCACGCTTCGCAGCGGCGAAGTACTGCCTTAAAATTTTTATTAAGAAGAAAAGTAAACCTTTTTAAACTGAGGGAAAATATACCAATACAGTAGTCTCGCTTATCCAACATTCTGTATTATCCGACGTCCCACTGCAAAAAAAAACAAAAAACGCATCAATCGGCAACAAGAACTGCAAGTTGCGAGTGTGAGCGTAGTCTATTTTTTGTTGCTAAGTTCATTTTTTCAGTTAAATTTTTCTGTTGTTTTGTTGTAAAACATGATTAGAGTGGATTATGTGGCTGACCCTCTGTGGTGTGCGTGTCTCTCACGTGCGTGTGCGCGTGTGTGTGTCTCTCTCTGTCTTTCTCTTACGCGCGTGCGTGCGTGTGTTTGTGTGCGCGTGTCTCTCTCTCTCTCGCGTGCATGTGTGTGCGTGCGTCTCTCTCGCGTGTGTGTGTGCGCGCGCGCGTGCGTATCTCTCACGCGTGCATGCGTGTGTCTCTCTTTCACTCTCACGCGTGCGTGCGTGCACGTCTCTCTCTCTCTCTCTCTCTCTCGCGTGCGTGTGTGTGTGTCTCTCTTTCTCTCTCGCACGTGCGTGCGTGCGTGTGTGTGTGTGTGTGTGTCTTTCTCTCTCGTGTGTGTGTGTGTCTGTGTCTCTGTCTCTCTCTCGCGCGCGTGCATGCGTGCGTCTGTCTCTCTTTCTCTTGCGCATGTGTGTGTGTGTGTCTCTGTCTGTCTGTCTCTCTGTCTCTCTCTCGCGCGTGTGCATGTGTGTGTCTCTCGCGCAGGCATGTGTCTGTCTGTGTCTCTCTCTCGCGCTCTCTCTCTAACGCTGCACAGGGAGAGACTGAACACGGGCGGAAATCATCGGCGCGCACAAACCGAAAGAGAAACTGGCTTGTTCCTATACCGAGCGTGTGGTCGTGCACAGAGGCAAAAGTTTGGCGAACTTTTTGGTCATAACCCGATTTGTATGTGTTCAGAGATGTTTGTGAACTGAGGTTCCACTGTATTAACATAGTTTGACGTTTAATAGGCTTTTTCTTAACACCTCCCATTATCCGACATTTTCGCTTATCTGACGTTCTGGTGACCCATTTATGTCGGATGAGCGAGACTCTACTGTAATTATTTGTTAAGGATCTGTTTGTATATCAAGTTGTCAGTTCGGCCCTCCGGCTGTAATATGATCAAGCTGTGCGCTGAGCTTACTGTTGAGCATGCAACGTACAGTCGGCCATGTGAAAAGCAATTTTGCCTCAAATCAATGCCAACCTTTTGTAGGGTCTGTCCCTGAGACTTATTAATTGTCATTGCGAAGCAGAGCCTTACTGGAAATTGGAGGCATTTGAATTGAAATGGGAGATCAGAGGGTATAACAGGGATGCGAGGAATAAAAACTCTCTCCCCTGAGCCTCTGCCAGTAAAAATAGTTGGCCTCAATTAGGTTCTTTGCAGACATGTGACCTGAAGTTTCATGCTGTTACAAAGTTTCGGTGGCTGTAAGTTTCTCAGTAACATTATTGGTGCCCCAACCTTCAAAATTAGGTTATGCTCAGGAGTGCCTGGAGGATTCAGAGTGTGGAGAAACTTTACCGGATAGTGCACCACGTCTTCCACTTCTACAACTGAATCCACAGACTGATATGTTTTCGGTTGAGAAGGTAGTTCTTGAAGTAATATGTGGTTTATAGTCATAGTCATGTCATTACTTGGTGTCAGGATAGCTCTCTCCCTCAACCATGATACGTCGTTTTCATGGAGATTTCGTAGATTGGGGTAAACATTTTGAAGAAGGCTTTATAAGAGGCATTGGCGGTTGTCCAAAGGTGTAAAATATTTGGCCATTTCGGTACACTTGAAAGCGATAACCGAACAATTTAGTGGCAGCCATCAACTCGCATGCAGAACCATAGGTGAATGGCTTAAGCATTTCACTCTTATAGTGCTCCTGTGTAGTATAATTATCTCCTGTACCGTCATCAGTCCACACCTTGAACCTGTCCCAGTCATTCAATACATAAGTTACAATGTTCTTCCGGATATCAAGAGTAAGCCTGATATGTCCGTGCAATATGTAACACAGAGAATGGAAAAGGCAGTCGTCATCTCCGGGCATGGAAACCACTCGGAAAGTGACAGTTCTTTGATCGATGGTGATCACCTCGATAGACATGTTAATGGGGGTACGGTTGTAACGATAAAGGAAATGGGTACTTGAACAATGTAAACTAAGTCTAAAATACCTACACAAGAACTATAATCGTAATAAATGAACAATAAAACAGTGGAGAAGCCGTGGATTAAATAAAAAGGCTGCAGTTATGAGCAGGGAGACGTGAATACCGTGGCGAAGCAAGGAAGGGAATGTAGATACCGGAGCGACAGACGGCCTTATATAGGCAGGTAGCCAATTACGTGGGAGGCGTGGGGATGAGGGACCCAACGCCACCTCACACGGCATCCGAGCAGCAGGCTATGGACGTATATATGCATGTAAGTAGGATTCAATTAGCGTTGGAAACCCGCGTACCAGATTTCTTGAAGATGGGCCCATAAGTAACAAAGACTGTTGGAAAGTTCAATATGGCGGCCGACAGTGGCGTCATACCACCGAAATAAGTACGTACATCGGTTTCGGTTAGCGCAGGGAAGCCGCCTACCAAATTTCATGAAGATGGGACCATAAATAAGAAAGTTTTTAACATGGCGGACGTTGTCGACCGTTATGACCGTTACGCGTAGAATTTCAAAATGAAACCTGCTTAACTTTTGTAAGTAAGCTGTAAGGAATGAGCCTGCCAAATTTCAGCCTTCTACCTACACGGGAAGTTGGAGAATTAGTGATGAGTGAGTCAGTGAGGGCTTTGCCTTTTATTAGTATAGATTACTGTTGTTTAATTTCATTGTAAGTTGACCTTGAGTGTTAAGAAAGGCGCCTATTAAATAAAATGAATTACAATTATTATTAAATAGAAATACAGTGGAACCTTGGTTCACGACCATAATTCGTTCCAAAACTCTGGTCGTAAACCAAAGCAATTTCTCTCATAGGATTGTATGTAAATACAATTAATCCGTTCCAGACCGTACAAACTGTATGTACATATATATATTTTTTAGTTTTTAAGCACAAATATAGTTAATTATACCATAGTATGCACAGCGTAATGGTAAACTAAATGTAAAAACATTGAATAACACTGAGAAAACCTTGAACAACAGAGAAACCTAACACTGCAATAGTTTGTGCTATAGTGCTAGGGACCGCTCGCTAAAAACACTTTTTTTTAGTGAGTTTTAAGCACAGGGGAAAAAATCCTTAATTTAATAAACCACCAAGAAAAGTAACATTGCAACAATGCAGGCTACGAACCGATCACTGTAAACAGAACTGAAAACAAAAACAAGCCTTCTCTACCTTATGCGTCACTCGCTCGCTCTCTCTCTTGCGCCTGTGTGTGTGTGCGTGCGTCTCTCTTTTGCGAGCCTGGAGCGCCTGTGTGTGTCTCTCTAGCGCGCTCCTGTGTGTGTGCGCGCCTCTCTCTCCCGCACCTGTGTGTGTGTGCGTGCGTCTCTCTTTTGCGAGCCTGGAGCTCCTGTGTGTGTGTCTCTCCAGAGCACGTGCTCCTGTGTGTGTGCCCAGCTATCTCTGTCTCGAGCTGCCTGTGTGTGTGCCTCTGTCTCTCGCGCTGCCTCTGTGTATGTGCGTGTGTGTGTGTGTGTGTGTGTGTCGGTCGCCCTCTCTCGCTCGCTGCACAGGAAATGCACAGGGAGAGACTGAACATGTACCAACCGAAAGGGATCCTGGCTTGTTCGTATACCGAGTGTGTGGTCGTGAACCGAGGCAAAAGTTTGGCGAACTTTTTGGTCGTAAACTGAGTTGTACGTGTACCGAGACATTCGTGAACCGAGGTTCCACTGTACTTGGTGAAGGAAAATGGCCTGATTTTGTGGAACACTTGTGGAGAGGCTATCTTCCATGAGATTCAGTGTTCACAACTGTTTGTCTTTTTGAGGCTGCACATATAATTAGCTGTTAATAATTTAAAGCTTTGCTCTCTTGTTTTATAAAGTGTCGACAATATGAACCTCAAGGTTTTGCATAGTAAACTTTAGAAAGATTTTATAGTTTTAGCAAAATATGGTTTAAATGTTTTCCTTGACCTTTCTGTACCTCTGCGACAGCAGTACAAAGAATGCCAGGAGTTACTGGCATCATATCAACAGTACTTGACTGAAGAGCAGGAGAAACTGAGCCACTCCATCTCTCAGGCTCGTCTGGGACGCACACCTCTTACACAACTAAGTCAACCAACATCTCAGACTCTTCCGGTCAGCATAACAATAGAACATCTGTCTTCTCAGAGTGACAAGTTATACCAGTCCATGAACCAAGCAAGACCAATGGACAGTTTCCATGGACAACAAGATAAGTTACTCCCTCTGTCAGGAGTGCTTCAAGAGCAGCCATTTCATGCTAGCCATCAAGATTGCACAACTGTGAAGCAACCAAAAGACTCCAAGCTTCAGTGCTACGAGGTCAATGAGACACCCAAGGTAAGCATTTTGTCTCTCATATTTAACATTTGCCATACCATCCATTATTTATTTTTTTTAGGTTCTGTTCACTATTAAAAATCACTAGCTTTTTTGTTTTCAGCTTTTTCAGTTAGCATCTTTTTGAAGAAAGCTGATGGTGGGGCATGTGCTTAAATACCAAATTTAATGTGATTTTTGGTAATTGTTTTTCATTTAAAAAACAGTATCAATATGACTGATTACACTCTAAATATAATGTATATAATGACTGGATTTAAAAATTACATTATTCATTTGTTTGAAATTGACTAGTCTATTGCTCAGGAAAGTTTTACTTTTTCCCTTTCTGGGACAAAGTTTATCCTACCCTTTATCCATATACCTTCTGTACAATTTAAACTTTTATGAAAGTGATGCCTTTTGTTAAAACTGTTTTTAAAGATGTAGGAAATGATATCTTTAAATTTTCTTCTTCTTTTGCTGCTCCCATTAGGGGTCGCCACAGCGGATCATCTTTTTCCATATCTTCCTGTCCTTTGCATCTTCCTCTGTTACCCCCACTACCTTCATGTCTTCTCTCAGCAGACATTGTCCTTTCAGTATTTGTTTGTTTGTTGGTGATTAACTGCCTGACATCCTTTTAGAATCATATTAGTACCACAGCTTGATGTCATTAGAAATTTAAATGAAGAATCTTTTTGTGCAAGACTCCTCAATCTGTCCAGTAGCAACCGTTTTTGTGTGAGTTTTAAATGATCCTTTAGCAGGTTTAGCTTTGTCATTTACTGTATTTTGATGTTTTGAATATCATTTCACTTAGAATTCTTTGTAGACTCTTTGTTTGTGAATCTTCCGATATCTTTTGAAACACTTATTGTACATGATGAGTGATAATCCTAGTAATGTTTTCCCAGAGAAAAGGAAATTCACTAAGGCATGCCAATTTAGACTGATAGGAATGTTAAGGTTGCCATGAGTGCTGCTGCTCAAGTGAAGCCTCTAAAAATTTATAGTTGTTGAGGCAATGAAGGGCAAATTGGAGAAAAGTACTATTCAAGCTTGAGTAAGGTCTAGGGTGGTGCTCTTTAAGCTTCAATAAGCCACCTCTGAGCCGTAAAACTGATTTTTGTAGCTTGGCCTGTAAGAAATTTAGAGGTGTGTTTTAAAAGCCACTCCATGCTAGGTGCAGAGTGAATTCGGAGTGGAGGGCTAAGGCAATATAGCTGACTTTTGTAAAGACCGAAAGAAGTTTACAGTATAAAAAGTTGGGATGCTGTGTAAAATGTAAATAAAACAGAAAGCGGTGATTTGCAAAGATTACATATCAAATGTTGAAACTTAGAAATTTTTTTTTTTTTTTTGAAAATTACATGCTCATTTTGAATTTAATTCCAGCAACATGTTTAAAAAAAAATTGGAACATGGTAATGTTTAGAACTGTCTTACATCATCTCTTCTTTTAACAACACTCTGTAAATGTCATAGAACTGAGGAGACCTATTGCTGCAGTTTTTAAAGTGAAATTATATTCCATTCTTGCCTATTATAGGATTTCAGCTGCTCAACAGTTTATGCTCTCTTTTGTCATATTTTTGTTTCATGATGCACCCAATGTTTTCAATGGGTGAGAGGTCTGAACTGTAGGCAGTCCAGCTGGACTCTTTTACTGTTGAAACATGCTGTTGTAATATATAAAGAATGCAGTTTGGCATTGTCTTGCTAAAATAAGAAATTCCTTCCCCAAAATAGCAGCATATGTTGATCCAAAACCTGTACATATAATATTCAGCATTAATTGTGCTTTCCCATATGTGCAAGCTACCTATTCCATGTGTGCTAATGCAAACCCTTACCATCATAGATGCTTGCTTTTGAACTGTGTGCTGATAGTCAATAGTTGGATGGTCAATCACCTTTTCAGCCTAGAGGATATGCCGTACATTATTTCCAAAAAGAATTTCAAATTTTGATTTGTCAAACCACAGTTTTCCACTTCGCCTCAGTACGTCTCAAATGTGCTTGGGTACAGAAAAGGCAATGGTGTTACTGGATCATCTTTATATATAGTTTCTTCTTCATATGGTGTAGTTTTAATTTGCATTTGCGGATGCAGTGATGAGCTGTGTTCACAGACAGTGGTATTTGGAAGTGTAACGCTTCATACTTGAGAATCTTAATGCAGAATTATTGAATCTTAATGTAGAATTAATGCAGAGCTGTAGTAACTACTTGGGGACAAAATTGATGAGCCACAGCATGAAGTTATGGGAAAGACAAGTGTTAGCTAGGTTAAGAAGGGAGGTGATGATTAGTGAGCAGCAGTATGGTTTCATCCCAGGAAAGAGCATCACAGATGCTATCTTTGCTCTGAGGGTTTTGACGGAGAAGTATAGAGCAGGCCAGAAGGAGCTGCATTGCATCTTTGTGGACCTGGAGAAAGCATATGATAGGGTGCCTTGAGAGGAGTTGTGGTACTGTATGAGTAAGTCAGGAGTGGCAGAGATGTATTTATTAGTTGTACAGGATATGTACGAGGGAAGTGTGACAGTGATGAGGTCTGCAATAGGAGTGACAGATGCATTCATCGTGGAGGTGGGATTACATCAGGGATCGGCTCTGAGACCTTTCTTATTGGCAATGGTGATGGACAGGTTGACAGATGAGATTAGACAGGAGTCCCCGTGGACTATGATGTATGCTGATGGCATTATGATCTGTAGGGAGCAGGTTGAGGAGACCCTGGAGAGGTGGAGATATGCTCTAGAGAGGAGAGCATAACAAGACAGAATACATGTGTGTAAATGAGAGGGAGGTCAGTGGAATGGTGATGATGCAGGGAGTAGAGTTGTCAAAGGTGGATGAGTTTTAATACTTGGAATTAACAATACAGACTAACTGGGATTGTGGAGAGGTGGTGAATAAGAGAGTGCAGGCAGGATGGAATGGGTGGAGAAGAGTGTCAGGAGTAATTTGTGACAGATGGGTATCAGAAAGAGTAAAAGGGAAGGTCTATAGGACAGTAGTGAGACCAACTATGTTATATGGGTTGGAGATGATGGCGCTGACCTAAAAACAGGAGACAGAGTAAGAGGTGGCAGAGTTAAAGATGCCAAGATTTGCATTAGGTATGATGATGATGGATAGGATTAGGAACAACTGACACTTTAATTTGCGATGCAGTCAAGACTTCTTTTTTTGGGCACATACACCATCAGATCTAAACACTAGCGTGAAGGGTCACTCGCGTACTGAAGAGTCTATAGCTGAAGCTACCGTCACACTTTTCATAACTGATCTTTTCCTAACTATGGAGTGGTATTGCACATGTACTTTGTCGGCATGCCCGTGTGTATCAGACACAGGAAACTCTGCAGTCTACTTGTGACTTTACGCTGTAGGAAGATAAGTAAATAAATCAAGGTAAATGACATTCGATCTGTCTTTTATAAAAGTAACATATAAATGTTTTTTTATATAAAGACCATCACAAACAATCACAAACAGAGCTTTACACAATACCTGGTGAGCTCTGTAAGCCCTGCTGTTGCGCTGAAGGACATGCATGTGACAGATTCACTGGCAGGACAATGCCTGACCTCTTGCTGCATCCAAATGGTGCCATCTTTGGCCTTTACACATGGTGCAGCTGCGTTGTTCTTATGTGTGAGTGGACGTTTCTTTCGGTGAGGGCTTCTTTTCTCTATTTCTGATGTAGAACCCTCATCCTCATCTGATTTCACCTCTGTTATAGCAGATGTTTATTTGAAAACAGCAGTGTCAGATTAGGGGGAATGTGTACGTGACACAGAGAATAAAACTGAATAAAAAAAACAAAAATGCTAACCTTTACAAGTACAGTGGAACCTCGGTTCATGAACGTCTCGGTACATGTACACTTCGGTTTACGACCAAAAAGTTTGCCAAACTTTTGCCTCGGTTCATGACCACACACTCGGTATACAAACAAGCCAGTTTCCCTTTCGGTTTGTACATGTTCAGTCTCTCCCTGTGCATTTCCTGTGCAGCGAGCGATAGAGCGCGCGACACACACACACACACACACACAGTGGCAGCGCGAGAAAGAGACAGACGCGCACACACAGGCAGCGCGAGAGAGAGAGCCGCACACACACACAGGCAGCGCCAGAGAGAGACAGACACACACACACAGGCAGCGCGAGAGAGAGCCGCGCACACACACAGGCAGCCCGAGAGAGAGACAGACGCACACACACAGGCAGCGCGAACGAGAGAGAGGGCTGGACTCATAAGCTAGAGAAGGCAGTTAAAGAATGCACTGGGCTTGATTTTGTTTTCACTTCTGTTTACAGCAATCGGTTTGTAGCATGCATTGTTGCAATGTTACTTTTCTTGGTGGTTTATTAAATAATGGATTTTTTCAAATGTTCATTTTTTTCCCCTGTGCTTAAAACTCATTTAAAAAAAAAAGTGTTTTTATCCAGTGGCTGGTAGCGCTATAGCGCGAACTATTGCAGTGTTAGTTTTCTCTGTTGTTCAAGGTTTTCTCAGTGTTGTTCAATGTTTTTACATTTAGTTTACTATTACGCTGTGCATTCTATGGTTTAATTAACTATATTTGTGCTTAAAAACTTAAAAAAATACATATATTTACATACAGTTTGTATGGTCTGGAACAGATTAATTGTACAATCCTATGGGGGAAATTGCTTCGGTTCACAGCCAAATCGGTTTACGACCAGAGTTTTGGAACAAATTATGGTCGTGAACCGAGGTTCCACTGTACCATAAATTTACGTCGGCCATTGCAGACTCAAATATATGTTTTTATTGTATAATAGTAAGAATAAGACCAGCTCACTACGCAAAATGGTAATTCTGGGAAGTGCCCAGAATCAAACCCACGACCTCTTGATTATGAGTCAGCAGCTCTTACCGCTGCACCACCCAAGTGGTCGTGTTAGTGTCACACCCTATCCTGATATCTTTTTCTTTGGTTATATTCTTTAATAAAAGTGCACTAGTTTTGTTATACGTGTACCTTTTGTGAAAGTGTTTATTTGATATTTGGACTTCAGTCTTCACACATTATACATTCCATGTCAAAATTTTGTCGTTATTAATATAACAGGAAAAAAGTTTGTTTTAGGTATGTGTTCAACATTTCTTGCATTTCCTGTCATCCTTCATTTACATAAATTGTTGTAGACACGGAACACACATGAAATGCATGTGTTCCAAATAATTATATATAATTTACCCTATACAACTCCTGACACCTTACACCAAGATAAAGAGACTTGAGCTGGGAGACATTTTTGCCCGAGTTGAGCTGTGGCAGTGGGGGGATGGGATAACGGGCTGCTTGTGCTGATCAACACATTTGCAAAACAAAAGACGCTGATGGAGAGGTGCGAAAGAATTTAAGGTGGCATGGGATTACCTTTTTTCATAGGCTTCAGGGATTCTAGTATTAATTTAGAAATCCCTGAAAAGGTGTGCTTTTGTGAATGAGCTGCAGACATTTAGGGACCTATCTTGCTAATGTTAGATAGAGTGTGCTGTTTGCCAACCTTACTTCTCCTTTATACTTGTACATTTCTTTAATATATTTTGGGAGAAGCTCTTCACAGTATTTTAAATGATTAATGGCCTGAAACTGGACCGTATTAAGAACCTCTACACATTTCTGATCAGGAAGTAAGTAGGTGCCTTCAGCTAATTTCTTTTCTTCAAAATATAATCATTATACAATGATATCTGGCCCTAGGTGGCTATTTATTTTTTTAAAAAGTGGTAATAATTACCATTACACCAATCAATCAAATATTGTTCTTCGGCAGGTTTCTACCATATTCAACCTTTCCCACCTATTCTTCCTTATTTCTGTGCCTACCTATATTTGGAATAATTTCCACCCTATTATGCGCTTTGTACCCATGCCTACTTCCTTTGGTTACAAATACCCTGACGCTATATACAGTAGGTAAGGCACACTCCATTCTTTATGTCAAGCACCCATTCAACTTCTATCCACCTTCCCAGTAAAATCAAAAAAAACGTAAATCAACAGATTAAAGGATGTAAAACTTGTATTGTACACAGTAAACAATATCCAGACAATCTGCAGCTCACAAATATTTTAAGATTAATGTGAAGGCTAAGGTCAGGTTTATACTTCACGCAATGTGACGCGTACTCCAGCGGACACTACTGCTACACAAGCGTTTTACTGTTAATACTTGCAAGCGTACTTTACATAAATATGGAAGATTCCACCAGGTGGCAGTGCGAGATATCGTCACAGTGAGAAAACGTTCAGCTTCGCTGTGTTGTGAATTGCCTGAAACCTCCATTAAACAAAGGATGTTTGATTAAATCCATCAGTCCAGGGATGTGCCCATTCCAGCTACCATTGGGCAGGAGGCAGAAACAATCCCTGGATGGGGGCATCAGCTCATCGCAAGTTGAATATAAGCATTCACACACACTAGCGTCATTTTACAACAAGTTATCTGTAAAGTGTAACATACATACTTTAATGCATTTCATCATGAAAGTGACATTAAGTATAAATCTAATGATTCTAAATGTGCAGAGAGTTGGAATATAATATATTTAATGTGTTCTCTGTGGTGATCTATTGCTGCTTGCCGCTGCTGTCAGATCAGGAGGAAGCCCCAGAAGCACATAGCGATTAACAACTGGGTGGGTTTTAAGATGATGTTTGCGACGGTCTACTTTAATAATAAAGTAAACTATGAGATTAAAGTGGACATTTCGAGATTAAAGCCGAGATTTACACTTTAATCACAAAATACACCTTTTCACTGTGTTCTTAATTTTTTTCTCTGTGGCTCAAATACAGCGCTGTACATTCTGTTGCTATTGTGAAGGTGCAAAAAAAAAAAAAAGATGACACAGAAGATGGTATGTGAGACTTTTAAAATGTATTATGTCATTACAATGGGGAATATGCAACGCTTGAATATAAAAGTACCACAAATGCATTTGTATGTTGGCATTTTCCTTCACTACATCAAACCATTCATCAAACATCGAAACAGGCACATCGATACCATAGGATCCCCAAAGTGGCTTTCTGTCACATGTAGACAGTAAACACAGACTCACATTCCAACTTTTATCACACTGCACCCCCCAACTTTTTGCTGGGACTGCAACTCGCATTAATTTCTGAGGACCTGCTCAGAGGGCGTGTCAAATGAATGCTGGGAATGCGTGACAGCCATGCTGCATGTACGTACACATTGTGAGAGTGAAGTACAAACGAGCCCTAGGCCTGCTTCGTGGAACTGTTTTTTTTTTTTTTATTATTATTCAGTTTTATTCTCTCAAGTGACATTCCCATGGTATAACGAACTTGCCTCTTCCTCTCTGAGTTGATGGCATTTATCTCCATTCTTTTCACAAGAGCAACACTGTGGCTGATGCCTGCTCAGAGCTATTTGTTGGTCTGGCAATCAAAGATATGATGTCCCGTGACCGCTATCAGACTGAACAAAGACAGGACCATAGCAACAGACTGCTTCTTCACAGCACTTTTGCCAGCTAATAGACTGCTGTGCACCACAATGGAACTCTGCTTGGCACCATAAGTAAAATGGGACTTCCACCTGCAGTAAAAGTCAGTTCAGAATGCAAGCAATTCGCCATGCTAGTGTTTAGATCTGATGTGCCCAATAAAAGAATTCTGATTGTATTCTCGTACCATTGCTTGCGTACTGAAGTGTCAGCATGGCACTGTCAGATCTAAACACTAGCGTGTAGAGTTGCTCGCTTACTGACGTGTCTATAGCTGCAGGTGGAAGCTGCCGTCACAGTTCTCGTAACTGATCTTTTCCTGAATAAGGAGTGGAATTGCACATGTTCTTTGTCAGCATGATCATGTCAATCAAACACAGGAAGCTCTGCAGTGTACTTGTGACTTTATGCTGTAGGAAGATAAGGAAATACATATAGATAAACAACATTCGATGTGGCATTTATATAAGTAACATGTAAATGTTTTTTATATAAAGACCATCAAGATACATAATCACAATTGGAACTTTACACAATACCTTGGCAAGCTCTGTTGTTTCGCTGAAGGACATGAGTGTGTCAGATTCAATGGTAGGATGACAGCAACCTGTTCCTGCATCCAAACGGTACCATGAATTTATACCGGCTGTTACAGACTCAAATCAAATGTATGTTTTTAGTGTATAATAGTAACAATAAGAGCAGCTCACTACTCAAAAGGTTAATTCTGGAAACCCGCGACCTCTTGATTATGAGTCAGCAATTCTTACTGCTGCACCACCCAGTTGGCCGTGTCAGTGTCATAACCTAACCTGATTTCTTTTTCTTCGGTTATATTCTTGAGTAAAAGCGCTCTTGTTTTATTATACGTGTACCTTTTGTGAAATTGTTTTTTTTTTAATATTTGTACTTCAGTCTTCACACATTATACATTTCATGTTAAAATTTTGTCATTAGTACTAAAACATGAAAAAAGTCTGTTTTAGGTATTTGTTGCATTTCTCACAATTCCTGCCATCCTATATTTACCCAGATCATTGTAGACACTGAACATACATGAAATGCATGTGTTCCAAATAACAATATATTATTTACCATATACAGATCCAGACACCTTACACCCAGATAAACAATACTTAAGCTGGGAGAACTTTTTGCCTGAATTGATCTGCGGTGGTAGGGGTGATGGGATAGCAGGCTGCTTGCTGCTTGTGCTGATCAACACATTTACAGAACAAAATCGCTAATCAAGAGACACAAAGGAATTTAAGGTGGCCTTGGATTACAAGTTTTTTCGTAGGCTTCAGGGATTCTAGTGTTAATGTAACATCAAAGGTAAACTTGTACAGATCGTTCTACCTCAGTAATATTAAAATGTATTTTAAGTTTTCATAAATTTTATTGTGGCATAAAATGCTTATTTTGCAATTAATTATTTTAGACAAAGCCTGATAATTAGTTTTCTTGTGTGTAATTAAAGTTTTTAACATTAATTTCTGTTATACAGTGATCTCCCCCCCCCCCCCCCATCGCGGAAGTTACGTTCCAGACCCATCAGCAATAGGTGAAAATCCGCGATATAGAAAGACCATATAAATAAACATTTTGTTTATAGTTTAAGCCTTAAAATACCCCTGCCACACACTTTAAACACATGTAAACTTGTTAAAACACACTTTGTAAATACATATGATATGTGGATGTCAGGCAAAGGATATGAGTAACATCTCTCTACTTACAAACAATTTAAAACAAGTTCACGGACATCTAAATTAGCAGTTGTTGGAATGCTTTTTGCAGACACACTTCAGGTGCACCCAGTTCTTAAAACAATGACAAGCAGAACACGCAGCTCTCCAGCAGCAGCAAGCCATCAGATGATCCGAGCACATTCCTAACCCCCCCCCCTTTCAGAACACTAGCGGCAGAGACACAAAGTGGCAAAAGGACAACAGCTGTACAGGCTTTTAAATGATTGACGCAAAGCGCAACAATCGGAACATGCAGCTGGCCAGCAGCAGCAAGGCAGCAGCTGAACCGATCGCATCTCTTTAATGTGCATTCAGAACCCCCCTTCACAACGCGAGCAGCATTATAAATCCGGCAAGAAAGAGATTTAACCACGCCCAGGGCAGGAAATAAAGGACAAACATTGTTTTTACAAAAGTTTTAAAGTAAAAATGAAAATAATGCATATGTAACAATTCCCCTGAACATAACAATCTCTTTAAATTGTTTATCCGGTAAACCAAACCCGGGGGTGGGCGAGCGAAGCGAGCAGGGGGCAGAGCCCCCTAGTAGTAATAAAAATAATAAATCCGCGATATAGCGGGGGCGCGATAGCTGAACCGCGATATAGCGGGGAATCACTGTATATTGTACACCAATGTTTGGCAGTTTCCTCCTTTGTCTAATAAAGTGCCTACTGAAAACTACATCACTAAGTTGATGAAACATTCTGAATTAAGCTGAAATAAATAACTGCATAGGAAATGTTGTAAAAATTGTTCAGTGCTTTAAAACATCACCCAGAACACAGCAGGTTATAAAGAAATAATTTAAAAATCACACAACAACATTTATTTATATAGCACATTTTCATATAAACAATGCAAGTCAAAATGCTTTGCAAAATTACATAAAAGGAAGTTAATATCAAACATAAACAAACAAGATATTAGGCAAGAATATTATACAGTATGTAACAAAGAAAAATGTAACGTTGAATGACCAGGAGAACAGAAAATAATAAAGAAAAAATCCAGTTAGGCTGGGGTAAAAAAAAAAAAAAAAAATCTTCAGGGGTTCTAAGGTCAAAAGACTACCCAGCCCCCACTGGGCATTTTACCTAACATTGGTGTTCTGAATCAGTCCTTATGGTTTTCAGGCTTCACATGGAAGAAGTTGAACATGATAGTGGCCATGTGGACATCTGGGACATCCACCATTCAATCTATAAACGCAGGGGAGCAGCTTGGTACCTTGATCAGGTGGTGGTGGTGGTGCTGATCAGCACCACAGAAGAACCGGAAAAGACTGCAGAGAATAGTACAGATTAGTAGGAAATTGCATAACCCAGAGGAAAATGATAATTCAAAGCCCATATAGACTAATACAGATATAACTTAAATGTAGCTACAAAAAAGGATATTTTAAAATAATGGGGTTTTAGCAGTTTTTAAAAAAACAATTCTACAGTATTAACCTGGCGAATTTCTATTGGTAAAGTATTCCAGATTTTAGGTTCATAACAACAAAAAGACGCCTTGCCACTTCATTTCAGGTTGGCTCTTGGAATTATAAGCAGACCTTCATTTGAAGATCTTAGTTTATGACTTGGGGTGTAAGAGGACAAACATTCCAAACTTTTGGATGAGGTGAGATTATTTAATGCTTATTTAAAATTTAGGTCAGAGTCAGTAGTTAACCGTAAATTCTTTACCTCCGACTTGACTTTTAAACCTAAGGGATCAATTTTATTTGTAATACTCTCACTGCATCACTTTTAGCCAATCACTAAGATAATATATTAAAAATGTCCTTCAAAAGTGATCATCTGAGAAAGATGTACTGTATATTAGTTAGGCGGTCTACTAAGAAGCTTATGGCAAAGAATTGGTAAAAATATAAGCATATGGAAACATTTGGTTCATCGTATGTCTGGAAAAACAAAAGCCATACTTAAAAACACTCTCACTGTCATGCCTTCTTGGGTTTGTCCAAAAGGATGAAGGAAACTGAAACAAAGCAGATGGAGATTCTCTTCTCTAATGATGCTTTTGGGCTCAGTTTTTGTCAAAAGCAATGGGCTGTTTTTTGCACAAATATGA
Source organism: Erpetoichthys calabaricus (assembly GCF_900747795.2). NCBI lineage: Eukaryota > Metazoa > Chordata > Cladistia > Polypteriformes > Polypteridae > Erpetoichthys > Erpetoichthys calabaricus. The sequence continues at coordinate 75,437,548 of NC_041400.2, forward strand.
CACTGCATAGCATCCTAAAATTCAAACTTGGCAGAATCATGATCTTAAACAGAAAAAACCTTGAATGTAGTAAAGTAATAGCTGTTTCTACAGAAGAAAACTTTCCTCCGTCTGAAAGAGACACCAGACTTGGAAAATAACTCATCTTCTAGCAGTGTATTTAGCGCCTGCCTGCAGTAGCTTTTAAACAATAACATTTTTGTTAGCAAACAGACAACCAGGAAAATGACTGAAAGTGGTGTGAATAACCCAGTAACAAAATACATTGTAGAAAATGAGAAACACCTAAACCACTCCCAAGAGTTCTTTGTCTTTTTTTTTTTTTTTTTTTTTTAAAATAAGGTTAATCGACTGCAGTGTTTCTGAACCACTGGGTTGTGACCCATTTTTTGGCCATGTGCTACTTCCAGTAGGTCATGATCTCCTTGGTTGCGAAAAGGGTTGCTACAGGTTGCCTAAGTGAATAGCTTTGCCATGTGATATATTTCTGTTCCTAGCTATGATGCGCAGAATTTACCATATTGATGACTGTCTTTAATAAACCGATTCACTTCAAGATCTACTACATTATTGAAAAATACTGGTATTTTTTATTCTATTTATTTGTATTAATTTATTAATTTCTCTATTTAATTATTTTTACTAGTTAAAAGATTTACTCTGTTGGCCTAGCTCTCTTTCTCATGGGTGGGGGTTGATTTGTTTCGAACCTAGTTTTGTAGATCCAGTCAGACCCACAGCTATTGGGTTTGTAAGGCATTCAGGCAAGAAATAAAAGGACAGCCATTGTTAGAGCAATGTTTGATGTGTAAATCAAAAAAACAAAATGCTTAAATTTGGATGGTTTCACAGTGAAGTAGCTTTACATTATATTTTGTTTTATTGGGTCATTATCGTTTATATTATATTGACCGAAGGAGAAGAAGAGGGGGGAGACATGTCCAGAGGCAGGAGGAGAGGAGGAAAGTAAAGAGAGTGGAACTGAGGGTAGGAACATTGAATGTTGGCAGTATGACTGGTAAGGGGAGAGAGTTAGCAGATATGATGGAGAGAAGGAAGGTTGATATATTGTGCATGCAAGAGACTAAATGGAAGGGGAGTAAGGCCAGGTGGATCGGAGGTGGGTTCAAATTGTTTTATCATGGTGTGGATGGGAGGAGAAATGGGGTAGGAGTTATTCTCCAGGAACAGTATGTCAAGAGTGTTTTGGAGGTGAAAAGAGTGTCAGGCAGAGTAATGATTATGAAGCTGGAAATTGGAGGTGTGATGATGAATGTTGTTAGTGCATATGCACCGCAAGTTGGGTGAGCAATGGGTGAGAAAAAAGATTTTTGGAGTGAGTTGGATGAAGTGATGAACAGTGTACCCAAGGGACAGAAAGTCGTAATTGGAGCGGATTTCAATGGGTATGTTGGTGAAGGGAACAGTGGAGACAAGGAGTTGTTGGGTAGGTATGGTGTCAAGGAGAGGAATGAAGAAGGTCAGAGGATAGTGGATTTTGCCAAAAGGATGGACATGGCTGTGGTGAATACATATTTTAACACGAGGGAGGAACATAGGGTTACGTACAAGAGTGGAGGAAGATGCACACAGGTAGATTACATCCTATGCAGAAGAGTTGATCTGAAGGAGACTGAAGACTGCAAAGTGGTAGCAGGAGAAAGTGTAGTTAAGCAGCATAGGATGGTGGTCTTTAGGATGACGTTGGAGATCAAGAAGAGGAAGAGAGTGAGGGCAGAGCCAATGATCAAATGGTAGAAGTTGAAAAAGGAAGACCACAAGGTTGAGTTTAGGAAGGAGGTGAGACAGACAGTGGGTGGCAGTGAAGAGTTACCAGACAGCTGGGAAACTACAGCAGATGTATTAAGGGTGACCGCAAGAATTGTGCTTGGCGTGACATCTGGAAAGTGGAAGAAGGAAAAGGAAACCTGGTGGTGGAATAAGGAAATGCAGGAGGGTATACAGAGGAAGAGGATGGCAAAGAAGAAGTGGGATAATCAGAGAGATGCAGAAAGTAGACAAGCGTACAAGGAGATAAGGCGCAAGGTAAAGAGAGAGGTGGCGAAGGCTAAAGAAAAGGGGTAAGATGAGTTGTGTGAAAGGTTGGACACTAAGGAGGGAGAAAAGGACCTGTACCGATTGACTGGACAGAGGGACCGAGCTGGGAAAGATGTGCAGCAGGTTAGGATGATAAAGGATAAAGATGGAAATGTACTCACAAGCGAGGAGAGTGTGTTGACCAGATGGAAAGAGTACTTTGAGACGCTGATGAATGAAGAGAACGAGAGAGAAAAGAGGTTGGATGATGTGGAGATAGTGGATCAGGAAGTGCAACGGATTAGCAAGGAGGAAGTAAGGACAGCTATGAAGAGGATGAAAAATGGAAAGGCCGTTGGTCCAGATGACATACCTGTGGAAGCATGGAGGTGTTTAGGAGAGATGGCAGTGGAGATTTTAACCAGATTGTTTAACGGAATCTTGGAAAGTGAGAGGATGCCTGAGGAGTGGAGAAGAAGTGTACTGGTGCCGATATTTAAGAATAAGGGGGATGTGCAGGACTGCAGTAACTGGGGAATAAAATTGATGAGCCACAGCATGAAGTTATGGGAAGAGTATTGGAAGCTAAGTTAAGAAGCGAGGTGATGATTAGTGAGCAGCAGTATGGTTTCATGCCAAGAAAGAGCACCACAGATGCAATGTTTGCTCTGAGGATGTTGATGGAGAAGTTTAGAGAAGGCCAGAAGGAGTTGCATTGCATCTTTGTGGACCTGGAGAAAGCATATGACAGAGTGCCTCAAGAGGAGCTGTGCTATTGTATGAGGAAGTCGGGAGTGGCAGAGAAGTATATAATAGGATATGTACGAGGGAAGTATGACAGTGGTGAGGTCTGCGGTAGGAGTGACGGATGCATTCAAGGTGGAGGTAGGATTACATCAGGGATCGGCTCTGAGCCCTTTCTTATTTGCAATGGTGATGGACAGGTTGACAGATGAGATTAGACAGGAGTCCCCGTGGACTATGATGTTTGCTGATGACATTGTGATCTGTAGTGATAGTAGGGAGCAGATTGAGGAGACCCTGGAGAGGTGGAGATATGCACTAGAAAGGAGAGGAATGAAGGTTAGTAGGAACAAGACAGAATACATGTTTATAAATGAGATGTAGGTCAGTGCAATGGTGAGGATGCAAGGAGTAAAGTTGGCGAAGGTGGATGAGTTTAAATACTTGGGATCAACAGTGCAGAATAATGGGGATTGTGGAAGAGAGGTGAAAAAGAGAGTGCAGGCAGGGTAGAATGGATGGAGAAGAGTGTCACGAGTAATTTGTGACAGACGGATATCAGGAAAAGTGAAAGGGAAGGTCTACAGGATGGTAGTGAGACCAGCTATGTTATATGGTTTGGAGACGGTGGCACTGACCAGAAAGCAGGAGACAGAGCTGGAGGTGGCAGAGTTAAAGATGCTAAGATTTGCACTGGGTGTGACGAGGATGGATAGGATTAGAAATGAGTACATTAGATGGTCAGCTCAAGTTGGACGGTTGGGAGACAAAGTCAGAGAGGCGAGATTGCGTTGGTTTGGACATGTGCAGAGGAGAGATGCTGGGTATATTGGGAGAAGGATGCTAAGGATAGAGCTGCCAGGGAAAAGGAAAAGAGGAAGGCCTAAGCGAAGGTTTATGGATGTGGTGAGAGAGGACATGCAGGTGATTGGTGTAACAGAACAAGATGCAGAGGACAGAAAGATATGGAAGAAGTTGATCTGCTGTGGCAACCCCTAACGGGAGCAGCCGAAAGAAAAAGAAGAAAAGAAGAAGATTGGGTCATTATCGTTAGGTGTATAGAGTACAATGAAATTTTTCCTAATCAACACACAAAACATATCATATTACTGCAATGCATGTATTTTATGTTAAAATTGTAGTAGTCAGTAAATTACTGTGAAGGTGGATGGGGCTATATTCATGATAGACAGTGACCTGTCACACAGGTTTGCTGAAATATGCATTCCATAATCCCCACTATTATTCACAGTACACTTTGCAGACCTGCTTTATAGACCTGTGAAGGTTCATGAATGCAGGTGAAGACTCTTGAGCAGAGATGACCTTGGAAATAAGTGGTCTTCAGTGGATTGCGGAGAGACACAGCTTGTGACAGTGGAAGATGTTCAGGGATGCTGGATGAGTAATGGAACTGAAGGAACAGCACAAAACTATTCATGGATGGTTGCCAACTGGTGTCAGTTATTTTATGAGGCATTTCCCATGAACAGAACAACCGGAAGATTCTACTTCCCAGAATACAGTCTTTCGTTGTAAACCACATTTGTATCAGGTGTCCTGTTGGTGAAGTATTGTCATATTTCAAAGTTGTTAGTGTATATTGCAATAAACCCACAACGGTCAAAAGCAATAATGTTGAAAGTCAATAACCAGTTTCTTCGTTTTATTAATGTTAAGATGAAGGTGATTCTCTTTGCACCAAGAAAGAAAGTTGTCCACCTGACTCCTATACTATGTCTTGTCCCTTTATCAGTACACCTTATAAGTGTAGAATCATCTGAGAAATTTTGCAAGTGACATGACTTGGACTTATATTCAGAGGTGTTCAGAGTGAAGTGAAAAGGAGACAGGACTGTTCCTTTTGGTGCTCCATTGTTGCTACATCCATATCAGAGAAACAGTCCTTGAGTCTCACAAACTACTGTCTTCCCAACAGATAGTCCATTATCCAGGACACTATAGGCTCATTCAACAGCATACAGTATCTCTATGCTTACCCATTAACAAAAATGGACAGATTGTACTGAAGGCACTGGAAAAATCAAAACGTGTAATCCTCAGAGTGCCTCCGTCTTTGTCCAAATGAGAGTAAGCCTTTTGGAACAGATGCATAATTGTATCCTCCACGCCAGTCTTTGTCTGATAAGCAAACTGCAGCAGGTCCAAGTGGTCTACCACAAGAGGGCTAGTCTAGGACCAGCCTCTCAGAGGTCTTCGTGATGTGAGATGTAAGTGCCACTGGTCTTTAGTCATTAGATGAAGAAGTGCCAGCTTTTTTTGCAAGAGGAACAATGCAGGATGTTTTTCACAGCAGCAGCACTTTCTGAAGCCTTAGGGACAGACTGAACAGGTTACAGAGGGTAAGCACAGGCTTTAAGAACTCAAGGACTGACTCCATCTGGTCTCATAGCTTTTCCTGTGTGTAGCTTCCTCAGTTGTCTCATTAATTGGCCTTTGGATTTTGGACAGCCTGTACTGATGATCAGATGTGAACTCATCACTTATCATTCCAGTTGACTTGGTAGGGAAAATCTATTAAAAAATTGGTGCAGACCATTAACTTTGTCCATGTCCACATCCACTTCTTACTCCTGAGACCTTGATTGCTTGAGTCCAGTAATTATACCCAGTCCATTCCAGACATCTTGCATGTTATTCTGAGTGAGTTTGTTTTCATTTTAGCTTTGTAAGCTTCCTTTCTTTCACTCGACTTTCTCTTTAGCACTCTGCTTTTATCAAAGATATCACCTATGTCACACTACATATAGTGAAACGCTCATTACCACTGGATAGCTGAATGTCAGACCTTTAGAATGATGTGTAGCCCATGATTGGTAACTTGTACTATATGTCACAGCAGTGTGTAAAAGACAGGAAATATATTGCTTATGCAATAGCTCATCATTACGCATTTTTATGCATTATTACCCACAAATTTCTGTGAGACTGCATGTGGATTGTTTTATTAATGTGAAATAAAACTTAACGTTTGTACTAGTGAAACTTCGTCGTTTTCTTCAAGAATAAAAGAACATGCAAGGGAGGAAGTCCTAAAAAGTTCCATAATGCTAGGGATACAGAATATAAAAACCTTGAGTCACATTTTGACTCTATTGAAAACAACGCATTTGCTGATTGTAAGTACTATTTAGTATAACTTTAAAGCATTACAACATGCACTTTTATGGTTTAATTGCCATATACGGAATGCTATCTGCTGAATGTTCTCCCTATGTCAGTTCTCTTTGCTGAAAGTATTTGTATTGTGCTACGCCATGCTGCTGCTGCTTTCACGTTGAGACCCTAGTTTACTGTAACCTAACCCCAAACCCCAACTGAAAGTCATTCAATCACACAGTGCAAACTTTCACGGAGGATTGCTCCTTGATCGAATGTATGTGTATAGTCCTGCACCCCACTGCTCCTTACAGTTTAATGTGGGGAAACCTGCTGCTCATTTCAATCGAGTGATACTGAATCACACCATGTAAACTTACACTGAGGACAGCTTTTCAATATAATGTCACTGAATCATACCATGCTGTGCCACCCCACACCACTCACCCTACCCCCTTTGAACGAATGTCACTTTATCAGGCTGCTCAGGTCACTGTGTGTCAAGCGTGTGAGGAAAAAAAAATCTGTTTGAGCAAGTGTTTTGTTCACGGTGTAATACCAAAAAAATAAAAGTCTGAAGGGATAGACAGCATCCTGTGATATTTTTTTTTATCCCATTTCTAATTGCACTTGGTTCACCCAACCAACCAAACCATTGGTGTAAACAAAGGTTTTTAATCAAATACTTTCTTTTTAAAATTTAGAGTGTTGTACTCCATTGTCTTTGGTCATTTGCAGCTTGTTTATTTCATCAGCAGAATAATGGCTTTTTATTTTTGAGATAGTAATTTATGTACAATAATGCAAAAATATTCTAGTGCATATTTGGTTTGGACTTAACTGCTGTTTGGTGTATGCCTCAATTTGTCCAGCTCAATTTTCGTTACAATATTTAAAAAAAAAAAAGCCAGAAGAGCAGTATGAATTGTATTGTGGGATAAGTTTATTGTCTCATGCCTATTCAATAAATAGAGTATTATACATTGTCTTTGAAAAATATGTGCATCAGAATAAAGCAAATTTTGACTTTGCCCTTTTATAATTTAATATGTGGATCAGTTCTGTTTTTCACTTTAGTTAGAAGCATGTTTTTGCAAAGATTTAAAAGGTAAATATATTTTTAATTAATGTGACATCTATGAAAACAGACTAAACATTTTATTTAAATTCTGTATAATGTGTCCCAGTCTCAAAATGAGATCTTTCCTTCAACTTTGAACATATGAAAAAATTTTTTGAATCCTTTTTAATTAACATTTGTTTGTTTTATTCAAAACTAGGGGGCTCTGCCCCCTGCTCGCTTCGCTCGCCAACCCCTGTGTTTGGTTAATCCATTCATCCATCCATTATCCAACCCGCTATATCCAAACTACAGGGTCACGGGGGTCTGCTGGAGCCAATCTCAGCCAACACAGGGTGCAAGGCAGGAAACAAACCCCGGGCAGGGCGCCAGCCCACCATAGGGCGCGCACACACACACACACCAAGCACACACTAGGGACAATTTAGAATTGCTAGTCCACCCAACCTGCATGTCTTTGGACTGTGGGAAGAACCCGGAGCACCCGGAGGAAAACCACGCAGAAACAGGGAGAACATGCAAACTCCACGCAGGGAGGAGCTGGGAAGCGAACCCAGGTCTCCTAACTGCGAGGCAGCAATGCTACCCACTGCGCCACTGTGCCGCTGTTTGGTTAATCGGATATACAATTTTAAAAACTTTTTTTTTTTTTGGAGTTGTTTCAATTTCATTAGTTGCACTTTTACTTTAAAAGTTTATAAAAAAAACAATATTTGGAATTACCTTTTCTTCAAGATCACATAGAATTTTGAATCTGTTTTTGGAGACACATTGTGACAACGCAACATATAACCGCCCGTGAGTGAATATTGTTTCTGTTTCTCTAATAAATAATCCGACTTTTTCTAATGGTTGTCCCTGTGATTTGTTAATTGTCATAGCAAAGCTATTTTCACGGTAAACTGTAAACATTTTAATACGAATAGCATATCACAATCTCCTTTGGTGTCTGTTATTTGCGGAATATATACATCACCTTTCTTGTCGCCTGTTAAAATTTGCATCGCTTCTCCATCATCATAAATATATACCTGACCAAATTGTGTATTCTTTGAAATTAAACTTGTCTTTGCTTTAACTGTTGTGGGACCACAGATTCTCATAGCGCATGGTCCATTATTGTGTAAATCCACGTTTTGTGCATTGAATGATGCGAAGGCGAAAAGACTTTTTCTACTCTTTGCCTTTTATTTCTGACCTCGATTTGTCCTGCTATTTTTTCAATTACACCTGGTTCTGATGATTAATTACCTTTTGTTTGCACTAATGTGATCTTTACTATCTTTTTTTTTTGATACTGTTGCGACTGACGTAATAAAGTGCCACAAAAGTTTTACTTGAACAATTGCCGACTTCGTAACCCCAAACACAACTGTCTAGCACCCTCTCCAACCCCTCCTCCCCCGGGTCTCGCCCCCCCCCTTTCCGCATCAATCAATACCCCACTATCAGTCTTCTGTGCTGTACTCCACCCCCCTCAATCAGATCTATCAGTCACTTAAAACAAAAAAGGCTTCAACCTGGCTGGGACGCTACAATACTTTCGAATTGTACTGCTTTCATATTCTGTACCTTTCTCTGCATGTGTATCGCGCCATTGTTTGTTTGAGCCTTTCAAATTCCACTGCTTTCATAATCTCTTATCTGCCTTTTTTTCCCTCCAACGCTTTTGGGTCTCTTTTCTCCGCGCTGCTCTTTCATCTTTGTGTTGTTTCATCTAGAACATATTGTCCTGATATGCTTTATATGTGCTGAGAGCACATGATCTGTGTGTGCTACGGATTTACAATTTAAAGAGATTGTTATTTTCATGGGAATTGTTACATATGCATTATTTTCACTTTTATGTTAAAAACTTTTGTAAAAACAATACTTGTCCTTTATTTCCGGCCCCATGCATGGTTACATTTCGTTGTGTGGGAGGGGTTTTGGGATGGCGGTTGGCTGAACACACACCAAGGGTATGCCGTCGGATCATCAGCTGTCTTTCTGCTGTTGGCGAGCTGCCTGTTCTGCTTGTCACATATCGTTGTTTTAAGAGCTGGGAGCACATGATGCGTATCTGCCAAAAGCAATCCAACAACTACTTGGTTAGATGTCTGTGGACTTGTTTTAAATGATGGCTCGTGTGACGTTGTAAAAACAATAATTGCCCTTTATTTCCGGTCCCGGGCGTGGTTAAATCTCTTTCTTGCAGGACGTATAACGTTGCTCCCGTTGTGAACGGGGGTGGGGGTGGGGGGCAGCTGTTGTCGTGTATTGCAAGATTCTCATGTTCTATATCGCCGCGAGACGCTCCGTGTCCATTCTCTTTCGTCTCGTGGGTCTTTTATTTGTCTTCCGTGATGATCACATATCGTCTCCTAGTCATTCCATCCCACAGGATTTTCTTTTATAATAGAGATACATTCAAATATATAATACTCAAGAAATCTTAAAAACTATTCCAGTCACCACTTGCTAGATACAGTTTAGATATAGTAAAGTGGTAGAAATAATGTGGGCCCTATTTTGATAAGTGTGTTAATTCTCTTGTCTGTTTTATTTTCAGGCTTCTCTTACAAGTAAAATATCTTCTCAGCTGCCTAATGCAACCTTAGATGGTTCATACATAGACCATGTTTCATCTAAGACAGTAGCGGCGTTTGGAACGAAGCAACAAAGTACTCCTGGAATGCAGAAAATCAGCATGTCAGGGTTGCATAGTCAGTCTTCAGTACTTTGCACTGGAACTGAACAAGAAAACAATGATGTCATCAGCTTGATGCATCATGATAAGATTCCTGTAGTACAAATGGAGACACTACATGAATGCATAAATAAGCATGAGGAGGCCTGTCAAATTGGTGGAAGTTTCAGAGTACCAGATCCTCTAATGGAGGTTCATCCTTCTTCCCATGAAGCTTGTGATTTTAGCAGTGAAGTTGTGGAAACTAGATGTGGTCAATTCCAGAAGACTAAAATGGGGGAGAGAAGGCAAAAACTACTTCAGCAAAAACAGCAGCTGGAAAAGCAGAAAGAGCAACTTCAGGTGATGCTTGCTCAACAAGAAGAAAGGCTTCTTCAGCATCAGCAGAATCTGTGGCAAAATCATCTGGATTTTAAGAGGTAATATTTTTTCCCACTTGCAAAGTGCAATCCACTTTGCTTTGTTTCCAGCAATAGACTTTTGGCACATGTTATATTGCATAACATGCTATTTTTATCAAGCTATTCTCATAGACATAACATGAATATAAATTACCATTTGGTTAAATAAAAGCATTTGTTTTCCTTTTAGCATGTAACATTTAAATGGCTTGAAAGATTGCCCAAAAGGGTTAAAATACCAACAACTGTTGTACTTTAAGATGACTGGGTACATAGTAACTGAACAAAACCACACATTTCTGAACAGAAAAGAGTAGGAGAAAACACTTAAATATTGCAAAAAATGGATGTATACTGACTTGTAATTCTGATTAAGTTTCTTGAAACAAACTGCTTTTAAAAGGCAGGAAGTCACCACCACATCATCATCATCATCATCACCAACAGAACAATAGGCTTTGGTCCTGGACAAACAAGTATAATCCCTTTGGTTGGCATTTTCCCATATTTTTATTGCTGGAAAAAAATGTCCAGTAATTAGATGGCAAAATCTGATACATATCAACTGCTCTTTTTTTCACTTTATTCATATTTTACAAACATCAGTTTAAAATATAATGTCACGTGTCAAAGGAAAACACAAAACACTGAGAAAGGTTTGGGGTAGCCACCCCGTATACTTGAAAATCAAGTGTAGCAAAAATTATATGAAATCTCTTTAGACGGAACTCAATACAGAACTGCATCAGGCTAACAAAGATGGATGTTATATATGGAGTGAACCAGAAATGAGGTAATTAGGTGGAACTTCCTTCTGATGGTCTGCATAGGACAACAGAGAGAAAGTTATTAAGTGACAGCACCATCCCCTGATCCGGCGGATAAATACCCTTATTCGAGCCCATAACCTGCTTCCCAATCACATGTGGATGACACGTTATTTTCTAGCCCACTTATTCCAGGCTAGGTTTAGAGGGGTTGGGGTTGCGGTATATATGATATACTGTATGTATGAACAATTTTGTGTCTGAGCTTCTGAATTATTTTATTTCTTATATTTTTTTTCTGTTTGTGTTTTTACATTTGAAAAGAAAAAAAAAACTGCCATTTCTTTCTTAGGCTAATTCATTTTATTAAATATTGTATTTTTAGATACAGTGATCCCTCCTCAATCGCAGGGGTTGCGTTCCAGAACCCCCTGCGAAAGGTGAAAATCCGCGAAGTAAAAACCATATTGTTATATGGTTATTTTTATTTTGTCACGCTTGGGTCACAGATTTGCACAGAAACACTGGAGGTTGTAGAGACAGGAACTTTATTCAAACACTGCAAACAAACATTTGTCTCTTTTTCAAAAGTTTAAACATGCTCCATGACAAGACAGAGATGACAGTTCCGTCTCACAATTAAAAGAATGCAAACATATCTTCCTCTTCAAAAGAGTGTGCTTCAGGAGCAGAGAATGTCAGAGAGAGAAAAGCAAACAATCAAAAATCAATAGGTGCTGTTCGGGCTTTTAAGTATGAATGTCAGAGAGAGAGAAAAGTAAACAATCAAAAACCGATGCTGTTCGGGCTTTTAAGTATGCGAAGCACTGTGCGGGAAGCATATCGCTTAACAAAGCAGCCACAAGTAAGCCCAGCAAGGAAGGGAGCAACGTGAAGGTAGTCTTTCAGCATTTTTTAGATGAGCGTCCGTATCCTTTAGGGGTGTGAACAGCCCCCCTGCTCACACCCCCTCTGTCAGGAGCAGAGAATGTCAGGGCGAGAGAGAGAAAAGCAAACAATCAAAAATCAATAGGTGTTGTTCAGTCTTTTAAGTATGCGAAACACCGTGCGGGAAGCATATCGCGCGACAAAGCAGCCACAAGAACAGGAGCAATGTGAAGGTAGTCTTGCAGCGTTTTTTGAGGTGCATCCGTATCCTCTAGGGGTGCAAACAGCCCCCCTACTCACAATATATTTGAGGAGTTTTATTTAATACGTAATACGTGCTCTGATTGGTTAGCTTCTCAGCCATCCACCAATAGCATCCCTTGTATGAAATCAACTAGGCAAACCAACTGAGGAAGCATGTACCAGAAATTAAAAGACCCATTGTCCACTGAATCCCATGAACCAGCGAAAAATTCACAATATATATTTAAAGATGCTTACATATAAAATCCGGGATAGAGTGAAACCGCGAAAGTCGAAGCGCGATATAGCAAGGGATTACTGTATAGAGATGTTTATTTATTTATTTAGTTATTTATGCATGAGTCGCTCTCTTGCACCCCAAGTACTTTAGCAAAACCAGCTTTATTCATTTCAAACAGGAACAGCAAGGTTATTTATTGCAGCGGGAGCTATCACTCTCCTATACACAGACACAGCAAACGGGTATAGTTGGGGCCATGTCAATGGCCAAGTTATACTGTTCCCTTTATTTATAATGTTCCTTGGATCACCCATCAGTGACAGGCGCGTATAGCGTAATCTCGATCGGCTTGTAGTTGTTTCCGCATTGCTATGCTGCTGTGCTGCGAACCTGAGGTTGCTTTGGCAACGGACAAGCAGTCCTCCAAAGATGTGGCAGTCTCGTTTCGGCGTGTCGTCCCATTTTTGTTTCAGGTGGTTGATGCAAGGAACATTTAAAACCAGCTACTGACCTGGACTTGCGCTCATTTTCTGTCTCCTCTCTTGTGCAGAAAGGTTATCCGTTCTTTTGTTCTGAGAAGGGAGCAATACAGGATGAGGTCATTGTCACAGCTTGCATGCTGCACGTGTTTCAGTGATGGCTCCCATTTGAATAAATGCTTTGAGAATATTCCTGTCTTCACAATAGTAAAGCTGGTTTTGGCGGAAACCTTGACTCGCCTACTTCTCTCTTGTGCATATCTGTGACCCACACATCATAAGCTAAAGTAAAACTACATTTTGCATATCTATAAAGTCATCTAATCACAGATCACATTACTGTAATATATTGCTGACTGATGTTTGATTAATTGTACTGCTTATTACACTCATTTTTAAATGCTTTGATCCAGAAAACATGGAAACTTTTAGAAAAAAATAACTTTCATATTGCCAATATTCAATAACAATGACACAGACAGTTTAGTCACCGGATCTTGCCACTGCCAAAATATTTGAATGGTGAATGCCATTCAGTATTTTTCTGAGAGTGGAGCACACACACAGCACTACATCCTTTAACCAGATGTGAATGGGTCTAGTGGAGGAGGTAGAGAACGGCATCATTCACACCCACCTTCTCTTGATTGGCAAACTGCATGGGGTCTAGTGTGTGATTCAACTGTGGTCTGAGGATATGAAGAAGTAGCTGTTCGGCGCATACGCTCAAACAACAGTTAGGACCCGTCCCCCAACCTGAAGGCGGAGGGAGGCTACCCTCTCGTCTACCGGGTTAAACCCCAGTGAACAGGCTCCAAGTCGGGGGGCAAAAACTATGCCCACACCTGCTCGGCGCAAGGGGAGCACGTCCGCAAAACGAAACCGCTGACTCTGCATTTCAACTTTTTTTTGACGATTTCAATAGTTTCTAGGAGCCAGGGCTTTTATAGGATGGGCTTACACAGCTAGTATTATATATCTGTGATATTTTACTTTGTTTTCTGTGCTGTGTTGAGTGAGAGTGACAGTGCACTCACAAACTGGTTTTATTTCCAAATGTGAAAGATTCAGGTGTTTGCGGTGGCTATTTCTGGTGATAACAGTTTACTCCCACTAGGCCTGTCACATTCAGATTTCAATTTTGAATATATCTAAATTCATTTCACAATTTTTTACAGCATTGGACATATAGTATATTGGAGACACTACAAAAAGTCTTCACGGTATGTGCTGTCAATTGATGGAGTTGTATAAACTTTTCAGTAATGATGATGTGCTTCCTGCTGGAAAAGAAAGGAACCTGTAACAATTATCATGGAATGATACAGTGAATTTAATCAGTTTGACAGTAGAAGTGTATTGTGAAAGTAGAGCACTCTTGCTCAGCTAAGGAGAAATCCTGAAAGACCAACGCTCCCCTGTCTCTTTGTTGCCAACGTCAGGTCCCTGAACAACAAAATGGATGAACTGCGACTTTGTTTATCATCACGGTCACTCGTCCAGGACAGCTGTGTGATGATAATCACTGAGACCTGGCTACACTCGGGTGTCCAAAACGCAGCTATCGAGCTAGCCGACCAGGCTAGCCAAAGCAATGACAGGAACAGGGACTCCAGTAAGACCCACGGAGGCAGATTGTGTGATTACACTAGAAACAGCTGGTGCACAAACTCTGCTATTATTGAAAGCCACTGCTCTCCAGATTTGGAGCTCTTGGCAGTTAAATGTAGACCTTACTATCTGCCCCGGGAGTTCTCTGCTGTTGTTGTCATATTAATTTACATACCAGCATACGCTAACGCTAGCTCAGCGCTTGGCCATATGCTAACAGCTATAAACAAACATCAAGAGCGCTTATCCAGATGAGGTTTTTATTGTGGCAGGTGACTTTAACCATGTCAATCTGAAGGCTGTGTTTCCGATGTTTGAACAACATGTGAAATGTGCTACTAGAGGGGAGAAAACATTGGACTGTTTGTACACTAACATCTCCAAAGCTTTTCCCCTCCCGCATTTCGGACAGTCAGATCACCTGCCACTGTTCTTCATCCCAGTCTACTGTCCCTTGATCAGACAACATCAACCCACTATAAAAGGGGTATAAAGACAGCCAAAGTTGCCTTCAGAGGAAAGATTGAGGGTCACTTCACCACCAGGGACCCAGCACGTGTATGGCAGGGCATTCGGCACATAAGTAAGTTCAAGAGCAGCAGAGACCCACCTGTAGGAAATGATGCATCGTTGGCTGAAGAACTGAACCAATTTTTTGCCCGATTTGAGAAAGGATCAGACACTGCCGATACACACAGGCCAGCCACAGCTAATCACACTTTCACCCTGCAGACACATGAAGTTGAACGTGTTTTGAAAACTGAATATCAAGAAGGCAGCAGGCCCTGATGGGATCTCAGGCAGGATTCTCAAAGACTGTTCTCACCAGCTTGCAGAGGTTTTAACAGACATCTTCAGACTCTCCCTGGTGTATGCCACTGTCCCAGCCTGCCTAAAATCTGCTACCATCATCCCAGTACCTAAGCAATCCAACATCAGTTTCCCCCAATAATTGTACTTTGTGCTTTGAGAGACTTGTTCTGGGGCACATGAAGACAACTCTCTCTCCTACCATGGATCAGCACCAGTACGCCTATAGGACGAACAGTTCCAAAGGGAATGTCTTAAACACTGTGCTCCACATTGCAATGTCTCACCTATAGCAGAAAGGAGCATACAGTTAGGTCCATAAATATTTGGACAGAGACAACTTTTTTCTAATTTTGGTTCTGTACATTATCACAATGAATTTTAAATGAAACAACTCAGATGCAGTTGAAGTGCAGACTTTAAACTTTAATTCAGTGGGGTGAACAAAATGATTGCATAAAAATGTGAGGCAACTAATGCATTTTTTTAACACAATCCCTTTGTTTCAGGGGCTCAAAAGTAACTGGACAATTGACTCAAAGGCTATTTCATGGGCAGGTGTGGGCAAGTCCGTCGTTATGTCATTATCAATTAATTAGATAAAAGGCTTGGAGTTGATTTGAGGTGTGGTGCTTGCATGTGGAAGATTTTGCTGTGAACAGACAACATGCGGTCAAAGGAGCTCTCCATGCAGGTGAAAGAAGCCATCCTTAAGCTGCGAAAACAGAAAAAACCCATCCGAGAAATTGCTACAATATTATGAGTGGCAAAATCTACAGTTTGGTACATCCTGAGAAAGCAAGCAAGCACTGGTGAACTCAGCAACGCAAAAAGACCTGGACGTCCACGGAAGACAACAGTGGTGGATGATCGCAGAATCATTTCCATGGTGAAGAGAAACCCCTTCACAACAGCCAACCAAGTGAACAACACTCTCCAGGGGGTAGGCGTATCGATATCCAAGTCTACCATAAAGAGAAGGCTGCAGGAAAGTAAATACAGAGGGTGCACTGCAAGGTTCAAGCCACTCATAAGCCTCAAGAATAGAAAGGTTAGATTGGACTTTGCTAAAGAACATCTAAAAAAGCCAGCACAGTTCTGGAAAAACATTCTTTGGACAGATGCAACCAAGGTCAACCTCTACCAAAATGATGGCAAGAAAAAGTTTGGAGAAGGCGTTGAACAGCTCATTATCCAAAGCATACCACATCATCTGTAAAACACGGTGGAGGCAGTGTGATGGCTTGGGCGTGCATGACTGCCAGTGGCACTGGGACACTAGTGTTTATTGATGATGTGACACAGGACAGAAGCAGCCGAATGAATTCTGAGTTGTTCAGAGACATGCTGTCTGCTCAAATCCAGCTAAATGCAGTCAAATTGATTGGGCAGCGTTTCATGATACAGATGGACAATGACCCAAAACATACAGCCAGAGCAACCCAGGAGTTTATTAAAGCAAAGAAGTGGAAAATTCCTGAATGGCCAAGTCATTCACCTGATCTTAACCCAATTGAGCATGCATTTCACTTGTTGAAGACTAAATTTCAGACAGAAAGGCCCACAAACAAACAGCAACTGAAAGCCGTTGCAGTAAAGGCCTGGCAGAGCATTAAAAAGGAGGAAATCCATCATCTGGTGATGTCCATGAGTTCAAGACTTCAGGCGGCTGTCATTGCCAGCAAAGGGTTTTCAACCAAGTATTAGAAATGAACATTTTATTTCCAGTTATTTAATTTGTCCAATTACTTTTGAGCCCCTGAAATGAAGGGATTGTGTTAAAAAAATGCTTTAGTTGCCTCACATTTTTATGCAATCGTTTTGTTCACCCCACTGAATTAAAGCTGAAAGTCTGCACTTCAACTGCATCTGAGTTGTTTCATTTAAAATTCATCGTGGTAATGTATAGAACCAAAATTAGAAAAAAAGTTGTCTCTGTCCAAATATTTATGGACCTAACTGTAATCCTCATAATGCTTTCAGTTTTGTCCAGGTGAGAGAATAAGCCTTGTGGAGCAGATAGATAACTGCATCCTCCACTCCACTTGTCTGACAGGCAAACTGGTCTCTGGTCATTAGGCGAAGAGGTACCTGCCTTCTTTGGAACAGGAAGAACACAGGATGTTTTCCGCATTAGTGTCACTTTCTGGAGCCTTAGGGACCAACTGAAAAGGTGACCTCAAACTTGATCAGCATAGTCCCGAAGAACTGTATATGAGACTGCTGTTTGTGGATTATAGCTCTGCCTTTAATACTGTTGTCCCCAGGATACTAGTCAGAAAGATACAGGATCTGGGCATCAACGAACATCTGAGCCTGTGGATTAAGGACTTCCTGAACAACCGCTCACAAACAGTGAGACTTGGTCCCCACACCTCCCCAGTCCTGACACTTAGTACAGGAGCTGTATACTCCCTTTACACCTATGACTGCACGCCAGTTCATTCCACAAACAGGATCATCAAGTTCACAGACAACATAACGGTTGTGGGTCTCATCTCAAATGGCGAAAAGACCGTTTATAGGGATGAAGTCTATAGACTGACAGGATGGTGTAAGGTAAATAACCTGTCCTTAAACATCCAAAAGACAAAGGAGCTCATCCTAGATTTCAGGCGGAAACAGGACGTGTGCCTGCCACTCAGGATAGGAGATCAAGAGCTGGAGTAGGTTTCCAGTTTTAAGTTTCTAGGAACCCACATCAGCAGTAACCTAAATTGGAGTATAAACAACACTATTGCAGTGAATAAGGCCCAGCAAAGATTGCACTTCCTCAGGATACTGAGGAAAAACCACTTTGCTGAAGACTTTTTATCACTGCTCAATAGAGGGCTTACAGATCTACTCCTTCCTGGTATGGTTTGGAAACTGTTCAGAGGCAGACAGGGCAGCCCTCTAGAGGGTGGTCGACACAGCACAAAAATCATTGGACTCTCCCTTCCCCCCTGTGAAAGGCATCTACAGGTCACGCTGTTACAGCAAGGTCTGCAGAGTTATCAGCGACATTACTCACCCTTTCCATCACGTCTCCTTATTGCTACCCTCTAGAAGGCACTACAGGGCCCCGAAGTGCCGTACCACGAGACTGAAGAACAGCTTTTACCCCTCAGCTGTCCAAGAACGTAATTTCCGGCCCTCTATCCCATTGCCTCTACTTTCACTTTCACCATCTTAATAGCCTTGGACTTTTTTCCAATGCGAGTTTTATGCACTTTAATTATAATTGTTTACATTATTTTACAAATCCAGTCAGTTTTTTTATATGTGTATGTGTGAGGATGTGTGTGTGAGTGATGAAAGCATCTCTGGGAGAGCTGTTTTTAATTTTGTTGTATTGTTCTCAATGCAATGTCAATAAAAGATATTCTAAATATTAAATCTAATTTTTATGAAAATAAGGATACAATAAAATTTAGCGTATATTCCTTCGCTCAAAGTCCTGATCTCAATATATGATTTCTATTTGACCAGATTGTTATTGTCTATTTTATATAATGAAATGAACTAAGAGGTCAGTGATAGCTACCCCTGAGTTGTCTCACTGAGAGCTACCACTTAGCATGGTGTTTACTTGAAATTTCCCACTGGGAAAATCATGTTACCCACAGCAATGCAGCCAAAGTATCTTTATGAATTATAAATTATCCTTGTGTCACATATAATTGAATGTTAAAAAGAGCAGATCTGGCCAAAAGAGTTAGATCCAAAGCTAATTTACAAAGTGTACCAAACCTAAAGTGCCATTCTTCTAAAGTGACTGCATGCCATAACAAAAATAAAAATAATTTGACACAAAGAAACATAGAAGCCTATTGTGTATAATATAACCATTAAGTGTATATTTGCGGTAGTAACACAATAGAAGAAGAAAACATTTTGATTAAAAAAAAATTAATTTTCATAATCTCTTCATAACACTGTAAATTCCATTGTGGAATGACTGACATGTCATTCTTTCAGACTTCCCATTTCATTTTGCATTTAACATAAGCATGTACCTATTTCGGCCACCCCTGAACTTTATATACATCACCTCTTGATGCCTCCATCCCTTGTTTAACTTTTACTAGTGCCTCCTATAAGTCTATGGCAGTTGCATTTTTATGCCACCGCTTCATGAAACATTAATTGAAATAAACCTCACATATAAAAAAAAACCAAAACAAAATCAGCTGTCTAGATGAGAGAAGAAGCTGACTGAACTGTGATAGAGCTGAAATGCTACTGATTTTGAAGAATAATTTGTCTCTTACATTTTTGAAAACCTAGTTAATTTGGGTATTTCTCTATGCAGTCTTGAAGTAACTGTCAAATTAATTTTTATCGAGTGTATGAAACATGTTAACATTGACATGTATTACTTTTAATTGTAATTTTGGTTTGTTAAAAATCATATATGTTAATCTTAATACATAATTCGCCTGCCTCCTCACTCACTCACTCACGTCCGTCTGAAGCCGAATGCGCAGTCGCCTTCTGCGCAGCTGCCCGATAAACCTTATGAGACCAACATCCAACCCCAACATCGCTGCAGGCAGCGGATTTACGGCCGCAAAAATTCAAAGAGAAAGGCAACTTCGATTAAAGCTCTACAGGCCTGAAAGGTGATTACGACTACAGCTCGAGGCCTAATTACGCATTCTGATTCAATTACGCATTCATTCAATACACCTATATCAGGTTTGTGGTGCTTATACTTATTACTGTTCCATATTGTACTGGAACATTCATCATTCAATATTATACTATAGGCCTGGAAAATTCATCAACTAACAGTACAAGCCTGTACAGTAATGAGTAAAGCGGACTACAATCATTACAAAACAACTTCTTCGTTACTTATCATTTGTTCTTCATACACTGCTGACACAAACTCGTGCCTGTTTCGTCTTACGTTGTCGAAACGAGCTCTTTGTCTAGTTCTTCCATAATAAACAAAAACCATATTTAATTAGGTGTGTCTTTTTAAATAGGATTTGTTTTCTCCTTTTCATATATGGAAATCTAGCATTTTTTCTTCTTTTTAATAAGTGGTAATAAGTGGTATCAGTCTATGTCATTAATGAATAATAATGGTATCAGTGCACATTCTTATTTGGAGCTACCTACAGAGCTATTCTCTTCTGTTTGGTCTTGCTGTTTGGCTGTTTTGGTGCATAAGTGAATATAGGGGACTTACCTGGGAGAAGTATCCGATTCTAAATACAGTATGTGCTCTGAAGTGTGATATTAATAAAGTAATATAAACATGGAATTTATTTCATTTCATTTATTTCATTAGGGTTGCCACTTTGTTTTTCTTGGGTGTTTTTTGTGGTAATTTTGGTAATTTTCAGTGTACTATAACTCTACTTTTTTGCAACTCTATCTGGTTTCACCAGCAATTGTGTTACATTTTTATTATTGAGTATTGTTTCTTAATCTAATTTTTTTCTTCAGCTAAATGTTAGAATAGTTTGTAGAGGTGGGGTGAGGGGTTTCTAGCATAAATTGTTTCAAATAATTTTTTCAGTAGATGTGTAATATTTCTCCTTGTATTCCTTTTTATGATTACATTCATGGCATACAATTTCCTCTGAGAATTGATTTGCCTGTTTCACATATCATATATGGGTTCGAGTTATTTTTGTGAAAAGACATCAGTTCTTTCTCATTTCACATTGTTAATGCTCTGTCTAGTAATTATGATGTGTCTAGACACCATCTGTTGCAAGAGTGCTGTTTGGTGTATTTAAGATCAATTACTAAGATGATTGGAGAGTAAGTGATATTTACTGGATGAATTTATACTCTAATAGCCGATGGGGTTAGTGGATTACTAATTAGGAAAAGAAAAAAAGTTTGGTAATAATAATGATTTATGAACTTGGCAAAAGTTGTTCATTCTGTAAAGTACAAGGTTATGGCTACTGAGGTATAAGGAAAAATTTAGTCTTCCATATTGTGAACGATTTAATTAGTTTCCAAGCAGATGAAAAGGTAAGTAAAATTGTCTAGCATAGTATTGTATCTCTGTAGTTTATTAAAAAAATAATTTATTATTTATATCATTAATATTTTGTTTTATATCATGATTATAGCTGCTGTTATAAATTCAGTTCATCCTTATTACATACATGTAACAGTTCAGTTTATTTAATTTTTCTTTTTCCCATTGTTTATTTTTTCTTCAATCTTTAGTTTGAGGAAATGAATGTAGAATTATTAGCAGTAAACTTCTGTAAATTACCTAATATTGGGTGCTCTTTATAGTTTAAGTAAGTTACATTATGATAATATGCTTTAGCTTCAATGAAACATTTTAACAACTCATCATTTAGATAATAATTTACAACAAAAACATATATCAAATCACAGTTATTCTTGTTATTGTAGGCAGGAATTTAAAATCTGTTGTTCTCAGGGTTTGATTGCAAGAGTCACATTTATAATTAAAAAATTGTTCAAAGCTTATGCTATTTTTATTATATATAAGAATAAAAGATAAATTACAAGGCTTTCATAATTGAAATTGTTATCCCATTATGTTTTAACACAGACCCCACTTATACGCACACCAATGTGAGGCAGTTTTTTAGTAGGCAAATTTTAAAACCCGAGTCCTTCCCAATGACCTTTAGTAAGGATGCATTAGAATATAATGTTTGACAAGTTATGGAAACAAGATTTAAAAAGTTGTAAAAACTGAAATAAAAGATTTATGAAATTAACAAGAACTGTGAAAGCCAGAAGTCATCCCTAAAGCAGCATTTCAAAAAGTAATATAATGGTGTGTTAATTCTAGGCATTTTTTCCATTTCAAATGCTCAGTGCCTGTTTTATCTATTTGTTAGGCCATGTTTTATTGTCTAATTTTGATTGCTTTCAATATAAGGTTTATACTTGCCATTTAAAAATTAGAAGCTGAAGCACCAGTATGTTGGAATCAGATGGCTTTTGAAATGTACTGTATAGTGTCTTACATTAAGTGTAATTCAACATGTGAGGTGAGAAAGGCATGTTAGCCATTTCTATTAAAATCAGTTTTTGATCAGCTGTGAGTATTATTTTCAAAAAAACAAACTTTCAATTTGGATACAAGATTTATTACAAAAAATATTTTAAATCAAATGTATTCTCAAACAGTACTATGGCTATGAACTAATTCACAAGCTATATGCTGTACTTTGGTGTTAATATTAGGTATAGCATTTGTACCTATTTTGGGATTTTGTAATTTTTAAAAATCAATTCTCCATCTTTACAAAAAATAAGGACATAATGCTTTTAAAATAATAATGGTCTGTTTACTGTTTACTTCAATTACTTCATTATTTTGAGATAAGGACATTGAAGCCACACAGGTTAGATGTTAAGCTAGCTTGTATTTTCCTATTCTCTTCACACAATGCTGGCAAGTGCCACTCAAACAAAGTCAAAGCAAACTTTATTGTCATCTTAACCATACACAAGTATACAGATAGCCGAAATTGCGAAGCTCAGGGTCCACTGTGTAACAAGATGAAGTGCAAATAATAAATTAAAAATAGAATTTAAATTAAAATTTAAAATTAAAACACAAACAAGACATTGTGCAAAGACAATACAAAGAAGTAGCAGCAATATTGACGTGCAGTAAGCAAAATGAACATTGATGCAATGTATGGTATTTGCAATCTAGATACATAAATATAGTCAATAGATATGTAATATAATAAATAATTTCCGTATTATCTATATCTATTATGTATCAGTGTGTGATAATAGTTGTTTAAGACATATGTAAAAAATGACAGGTCAGAATGTTTCGCAGCAGAAGGATATCAAGAATGTCAAAATACATAAAGGTCAGTATGAGATTTTCAGTTCACTTTCTACATGCACACTAGTCTTTGCAGGAAAGTGGATTGCATGTATAAAAGTTCTGTTTTTAGAGGTGGTTGAGGCAGTGTGGAAGATCCCAGGTGGCATCATGGTGTTAAGGAGTGTGACAGCTTGGGAGTAAAAACTATCCTGCAGCCTGGCAGATCTGGCTGTGGTTGCTACAGTATCTTCTCTTGGATGGCAGAAGTGTGAAAAGTCTATGTGAGGGGTGTAAGGAGTCTTGCACAATGCTGCAGGCCTTGCGGACACTACATTTGTAAAATATGTCCTGTAGTGAAGGGAGAGGCATCCTAATAATGTTCTCTGCTGTCTTCACTATTCTTTGCAGGCTCTTGCGGTCGGATATGTTGTAGTTGCCATACCAGACAGAGATGCAGCTGGTCAGAACACTGTCAATGGTGCCTCTGTAGAACATGGTGAGGATGGAAGGGGAAGACTTACTCGCTTCAGTCGCCTCAGGAAGTTTAATCTCTGCTGGTCTTTCTTGATTAGTGATGAGGTGTTATGTGTTTTTCTGAAGTCCACGATTATCTCTTTTGTCTTGTCGATATTGAGAGATAGATTGTTGTCGTCACACAATGCAGACAGCCGATCCATCTCATCTCTGTATGCTGTTGTGTTTGGTGTTGTGCGTGGCTGTGCAGTCGTGAGTCATGAGGGTGAAGAGCAGTGGACTAAGCACACAGCCCTGTGGCACTCTTTGCTCAGTGTGATGATGCCGGAAGTGTTGCAGCCCATCCGAACTGGCTGGGGCCTCTCTGTCAAGATGTCCAGGATCCAATTTCAGAGGATAGTGTTCAGGCCCAACCTGATGGCGGCACCCATGCAGGCTGTGGCTTACAGAGCTCCCGAGTCCACGGTGTTTAGTGTTTATCTTTGTTCGTCTTTGCCAACTAGTATAGGAAAAGAAGTAGATTTAAGTGATAGTGGTACGCAGACATACATTTACAAGCTGCAAATCCTGCTCGATTTCCGAATAAACTGCGCCGGAATATCCAGCGAGGTGACAGAGACGCTCCACAGCCTTTGCTTACTTCGGCAGCCTGAGAAACTGAGCTGGCAGAAACGCAAGAGCAGAGATCAGAAGCAGAAACGAGGGAAAAGCAGCAGTGTCAGCACAAGGCTAAAAATTAACCCCACCAGACCTGCGATACCATCCATTCTGCTCGCGAACGTCCGATCGCTAGACAACAAGCTGGATTACATAAAGCTGCAGCAGGCCCAGCAGTGGGAAATGAGAGACTTTTGCATCTTTATTTTCACTGAAACATGGCTCCAGGAAAACATTGCAGACTTGGCCATCCAACTAGACAGACTAACCATCTTCCAAGCGGACAGAGACACCTCCTTGTCCGGTAAGACTCGCGCCTGGGGATGTGTTTATGTGAACAGAGAGTGGTGTACGAACGCTGCTGCAGTAGTCGTGTGACACTGTTCCCCGCTGAGGGAGGTTTTATCGGTAAGGTGCCGGCCTTTCTACCTGCCGAGGGAATACAGTTGCGTGCTGGTGGTTGCTGTCCCGCCTAGCGCAAATGCTAACCAGGTGCTAGCGGAACTCTATGAGATCATCAGCAAATGGCAAACGACGCACCCCAAAGCATTTTTCATTATTGCTGGAGACTTCAATCATGCCAACTTGAAGTCAGCTCTCCCAAAATTCTTCTAGAATGTGAACTTTGCTGCTAGAGGGGGAAGCTGTCTGGACAATGTTTACACGAGCGCTCCTGTCGCCTACAAGGCCCTACCCCACCCCCACCTCGGCTATTTAGACCATATCAGTGTGTTTATGGTTCCTGCATACAAGTCCCTGCTGAAGCGCACTAAACCAGCCCGTAAGAACATGAGAGTGTGGCAGTGTTGGTGCTGTTTCAGCTCTCCAAGACTGCTTCGAATTGACAGACTGGGACATTTTCAAGGAGACTGCTATTGAGGAGTACACAGACTCTGTGACTGGCTACATCTCCAAATGCATAGAGGATGTTACTGTTACCAAGTATGTTACCAAAAGCCCTGGATAACGAGAGAAGTGCACAAGCTGCTCAAAATCAGAAATGCAGCCTTCAGATCTGGAGACAATTCCGCCATCAGGCTGGCCAGAGCCAACCTGTCTTGCACTATAAGGAGAGCTAAGTGGGCATACACACAGAGGATTAACAAACACTTCAGCAGCACCAGAGACACATGTCGTATGTGGCAGGGCATTCAGACAATTACAAACTACAAGCCCAACAGCAGCGATGGTGATGCCTCCCTACTGGATGAGCTGAACAACTTCTTTGCACGGTTTGAGGCGCAGAACAAAGAGCTTGCGAGAAAAGCAACACCTCCCTCCACTGACCAAGTACTCTGTCTCTTCATAACTGACATGAAGAGTACTCTATCTAGAGTCAATCCACGCAAGGCTGCAGGACCTGAAAAACATACCTGGTTGTGTCCTCAAAGAATGTGCTGGCTGGTGTCCTCACAGATATCTTCAACACATCTCTGAGCCAGTCGTCTGTCCCAGCATGCTTCAAGTCGACCACCATCATACCAATGCCAAAGAAGTCATCAGTGACATACTTGAATGACTACCGACCAGTTGTACTCACGCCAATCATCATGAAGTGCTTCGAAAGGTTAGTCATGTCACACATAAAGACTAATTTCCCTGCTTCACTTGACCTTCTTCAATATGCATACCGCTCAAACAGGTCAACTGAAGATGCCATATGCTTTGCACTTCACCTCTCCCTGACACATCTGGATAAAAAAGACACATATGTCAGGATGCTATTCATAGACTTTAGCTCTGCCTTCAATACAATCATCCATCAAAAGCTGGTTGTAAAACTGAGCAGGTTGGCTCAGTCATGCCCAGACTGCAATAAAGCAATCCAATTAAGATAGAGAGTGTGATGTTATTTTTTTTGTTAATGAAAATAAAAGCAAATGTAATTTTTAGGCGTTCTTAACTCAATTGGTTTGCTTAATTACCATGAAAAAAAACTTAAGGATTAACCATTTCAGTGTTTCTGTTGTTTTTGAATTATGATTATTTTGGAAACATTTTTTATGCTTCTTGTATCTATAGTACAGCAGGGAATGAAAACCTCAGAGTTTGTAGTATACCTTCACGTGCTGACTTTATGATACAGTACAAATCAATGTATTTTGTGTAAACTACTCGTACATGTTTTGCACACTAATGGCTCTAAAATGAATATAGCATTTCAGTTAAAAAAAAAAGTGTATTTGGGGAAAAAAACAGGGTGTTTGACTGCAGATTGTCTACTGTTAAACAGTCACAAACATTTACAACATAGCACCTGATACAATATAGTCATCCCCAGCCCCCCTATTCTTAACTGCTTTCACATATAAGAACAAGCACAGCAACAGTTTGTGAAAGATAATACAGAGCACTTTTATAGAAGGTGACTAAAATGGAGTAGTAAGGTAATAATTTCAGGCTTAAAAAAAGACTCAACGGAAGGTCATTCATTAGTAGTATTATCAATAATATTTTAAATTTGAGAATTGGAATATTTTTACAGTGCAAGTGTAAAAAGAGTTGTAAACACAATATTTTGTCTGTGTCTATAGTTTACAGACAAGTTGGATTTCAAAAAAAAGATCACTATGCTAAAATTAAAATAACATTACTACACCTCCAAACTCGAAATTCAGACTTAACAATGGCACAGTGATTGCCCTATTAGTAAATAAACATATAGTTAAAACTGGGTGTGCTTCTGAAAATTTTCCCCACTGCCCAAGCAAATTTGTGCCATCCACAAAAAATTACAAACACAGCTGGGGGGTAACATCTAGCGTCTGTGGCAGTGGTTTATTTAAGATATTCAGACCTTGATTATAGAAATGGGCTGAAAAAATATTCAGTATGGTTCCCCTGTAACAGTGGTCCTGTAACAGTGATACTATGAGTTAAAACTGCATCTCTTTGCAGGGGCTGTTGGGGTCAGAGGGGTTTAAAAGGAGGGCAGGTGTCCAAGGGGAAAGAAAAGGGTGTTTTTTGTTGTTGTATTTTGTGTTGCGTTTACCTGTTGGACTGCCTTCCGTTAAAGCCATATTTAATCACTGTGTCCTGGATTGTATTCGTTGTTGGGGTCTGGATCGTCTGTCTACCTGTGTGCTGAGGACTGATTGTGGATTCACGGCTTTCCCGCACGTAAAGGAGCGCTCCTGAACCATCCATCCGTCTTCACCCTTACAATCTCTACCGGTAGGACTGTTTTTTCATTCCCTTACATTGTAAGGCTTACAACATACAGATCTCTGGACTTACTCTCGTCATCCTTCATTACATCCGGTGTGATATTCCATGGACTTTGCTGTGTGGTTTTTGTGTTTATATGTTTAATGTAATATCACCGTAGGGGTACTGGGGTGGTATTATTTATATTATTTAATTTCATTACATTCTTTAATTGTTGTTATTCCCCAGTGTGCTTTATTTTGTGTCTGTTTTTGAGTGTGTGCGGGCAGGCCAAGGCTGGGAGCGTCCCTGGGATCCTCTACAAAAAATAAATAAATCACCGTCATCTTGACAGTGTGAATCTTAGCGGCACCGTACCACAACAGTCTTAAACTCAGAAGTTTAGAACCAGGTCGACACTAAAATTTATTTGCCCAGTATTTTCAAGGAACAAGGCTATGTAAGAACTACAAAAATTATGCCAATATGCTTAATAAATCTTTGAAGGGGGTCCATTATAAATTTAACATTGTGTATTTAATGGTTCAGTTTCAAGACATTTATTAACAGATAAGAGAAAGATATGCTGGCTTTTTTTTTTAGGAAAGACTCAAAAGATGTCTTGAATAGTTAAATTATAGAAGACTGCCTTTGCAACTTTTCAACTAGATTGTTTGTAAACAGTGGGTATGGGAAGCTGAATCACAAAGTGTAGTTCAGCTGTGCTAATGAGTTTCCCCTCTAATATTAAATGAAAGTGGGGCACAGGAAACAAGAACATGTTATAAAATAAATAAATAGCTAAAAACAGGGTTAACAGTAGACAAAGAAAACATTTAAAAAGGTAATGAAATAATTATTTAAGGTTTCTAGTAGAACAGGCAAACTACCTATATAAATATTTTAGAGAAGGAACCACACACAGAGGTAGGGTTGGTGAATACAAGTATGTTTTAATTGTTTTTTATTTATATGTATTAAATGTCTTTATTTAGAGTCATTGGATTTTAGGGAAATTATTATTTTACTATGATTACGTTTTATTTCTCATTAAAGAATTTAGTTTATTCGAACTAAAATATAGTGTGTGTGTCAAACTAGGTGCAGATAGAATGCTTGGAGTAAATGCCATTTTTATAAAGTTAAGTGTTAGCTTAAAATAGGATCACCATGATAAAATTAAAATGTAACAAATCTCTAAACTAGGAATGCAAACATAACGACGTTGCTTCACAGGAGCAAAAATGCAAAGCATGGTGTGTTGCAAGTGCACATTAGTAATGTGTAAGCACTTCTTACAAGACGTTTTGTCTAACTAAGCACACAGATTGATTATCATAGTATGAGGTTTTGCTGTACATTTTGAATAGCAACATCTGTATACAAATGCTCTGAAAAAGATATACAAGCTTTGGAAGGACATACAATATAATACACAGTATTAATTCTTCAGGCTAATGTAAGACAAAGGATGACCATCTATAAATATCTTGTTTGATGCTTTCCATTATACTGCAAAAATTAACTTTAAGGACTTATTAGAGTTTGCTTGTAACCATCACTTCAAAACATCTGAACTCTTCTGAAATAGTCTGCTACGGGTGATGTAGTATAGTCTGTCATGAAAGAGTATTCATTGGAATAAGAATATAAAATTTGCCTAACTCTGAATATGAACGCTTATGATAAGAGTGAGTTGACGTATAGAGTACCATATCATGAGTGTAAAGTGAATCTTTTTGTTCAAGTCAATCCTTTATGATCTCTTTTATCTTGGACTGCCTCTTAATGTGAATAGGTCGAGGTTTAATGGCAACTGCAAGATAGCATTGGTGGTACCCCACCTGAATGAAAAGTATTTATGCAAACCAAAGCTTCAGGACTGAAGCAAAG
Organism: Erpetoichthys calabaricus; assembly: GCF_900747795.2. Lineage (NCBI taxonomy): Eukaryota > Metazoa > Chordata > Cladistia > Polypteriformes > Polypteridae > Erpetoichthys > Erpetoichthys calabaricus. Next base: position 75,466,613 of record NC_041400.2, read on the forward strand.
AAATTTAATCCATCTATATATTGTACGTGAGCACAAATCTGAATAGTGTAACATTTCAACTACCCATTTTGCCTATATCAGGAGCATTTTCTGCACTTAAAACACAGTGGGACATCTGGAGGCTTGTACAGTATACTGTAGGGGAATAGAATACATATAACAATCATTGAAATATTTGATTCAAAATGTCTGCCTTTGATAAATACAATTTCATCTTGATATATTATGAAAGAGAGAACTTTCTCTGTTCTTTTAGCTGATGCCTTTAGCATTAGGTTGGTCTGTAGGATGCCTAGTGACCAAGTGTATTTTTTGGGAAAGACTGTAAGTAATGCCTGATATAATGTTGTTGATAGAATGTTATGGTCTGTAGCTTCCACAAAAATTGCTAACATTAATACTAATTTAATGGAAAACTTTTTTAGAATCCAAACAGTAGCATCCTGGAGAATTGGTTTCAGAATCATGTTTTAAAATTGACTTTAATATTAATAACCATGGTGAGTCCTCCTTGCTTTATCTTTTATTTTTTAGACGAGCTTGATGTAGATTCTGTTCACAGAGGAGATGTGTTTTTTATATATAAACTAGGATGCCTTTGCTAACTTCTAATGTTCTCGGGTTCAATCAGTACTTATGAACTATTTTGATTTATGTACTTAATTGTACTGGTTTTTATCTTTTTATTCTTTGGAAAGATGGGTACGTCAAACATTGAAGACTGATATTTTATGCACATATCCATAATGCAGATGTTGAGCAATGCTTTGAGGCACTAATTATACATTTTGTTGCTCTTTCGTATATTTTCCTGAGCTTCTGTTTTTTGTGCACAGTTTTAATCGCCTGTTTTTGTTACCAACTTCTTTGATATTCTCCTATGTACAGTAATTCATTAGCGGTTAAAGTCATATTAAACTGCACACTCTCAGTATTATCTTATACATCATGTATGGTACATTCAATCTGTTATGTCATTTTGCATAAAAAGGGAGCATTAAACAAAAAATAATACTATCTAGGCATATATTAAATACTACCATACGCTGCATAATCAGGCTGCTTTTTTAATGATTTTTAAGCACAGGGAAAAAAATTAACATTTGAAAAATCCGTAATTTAATAAACAACCAAGAAAAGTAACATTGTATCAGTGCACGGTACAAACCAACATACAATTGTCCGTGACTGAAAACTGGAGGACCGCCGTCGCGCCTTCTCCTCCCAGAGTGAGGGACTGGGGTGGACGGCGCGGAGGGCGGAACGGGAGGAGAGGGGAAGGACGCCCATTCCGCCCCCTCTGTCATGCTAGTCTGCTGATTTGTCGTTCAGTATGCACTGCCTGCTCATGTGCCCACCCCCAACTCGTCACCTGAGTCGTTTTCATCTTTGCACAGTCCACATGCACCTGTGAGTCACGTAGACTTTTCATTGTTCTTTGCGGTTCTGACTACTTTTCTATATATAATCCACCAAGTCACCTGACCATGGTAGTAGCGAGGGGGGGTGTGTGTACAAAGGGCAGGGACGTAATCAGTGCGAGCGTATGACCCGCACTTTCTGGGAATTCCTCGTTCGTGGGGAACAATTGCAAGCCCCGGTTTCCAGCACGAATGGGGTTCAACAGCTTACCCACACCTCTCTGGCCAGGTAGACACACGTTGATCCATTCAGTGTAGCGCGCGTGCAGTAAATGAAGATCTCATGGCAAGCCTGAAAGCATAAAATTGGAGCTGTGTGACTCGCGTTCTTTTCGCGGTTCGCTTTTCCTCAACATGGGTCAATTGTATGTGCCAGCCTGGATCTCCGTAAGGGAATAGCAGTGGATAAACCATGGGGTCACAGTTCATATTGAGAACAGAGATTCGCTTGCAAGCATCTCCCCCTGGGTATATGCAAATGTCGCATTGTGCAGGAGGTTCCCCGTCTTCACCTACAAAGATAGCAGCAACATCAGTTTGACAGGGAGGGGCATTATACCTTCTCTTAACCAGACTTGGATTTTCCATGAACACCATTCGTACAGCAGTAACAGGGTTACCATAAGTGATAATGTCATGCATTTACATGTAAGACTTTGCAAAGGGATTAACCTGTCGTATCATGTTGTCTAGTTGAAGCAACAAAATGTCACTGCAAGCGCTATTACATTCCTTTTGCAAACGTTGACTGGTAGCCTCAGCAGAATCGAAGATATATAACTGACCGTATTGTGGTGACGTGTCAGGATTGGTATATAAAGGAGAGACCGGGTGATAAATTTGACCGTGGATTCTGAAAGCATGCGGTCCTTGTCCAGATGGTTGAGCGATGTGTGCGCCCATTGACGCGAAAGGTAAAGCAGAGTTGTATTCCCTTATGTGATCACAGTAATTTCGGGACAGCGGGTTCTTGCCAGTCAAGAGGTCTTCTAAAAAAAAGAGGGGGTTTGGATAGCGGTGGCAAAGACACTTTTCCGGCATGACAACACTTAGCATGGTTTTCGATGGTGGACGCGGTCGGGTGTCGTAACCGAAAAGAATAATGAAAAGTCAACGTGGCTCAGAGGTGCATGTGGACTCCTAGCACAAACGAAAGCGACTTACGGGGTGGTCGGTGAGTTGTTGCGTCCGGTCACATGAGCAGGTAGTGTGAATGCCTTGAGAGCGAGGGTGGACGCGGGCCGGGGAATAAGGAGTGTTGGTGGATGGAGAAACGTTTTACGTGTTCCTGCAGGACCATATAAGAAGACGCATGTTTGTCGCGGATGCGGTGGACGTGGGCCGGGGAATAAGGAGTGTTGGTGGGCGGGGAAATGTTTTCCATGTTCCTGCATGACCATCTAAGAAGACGCATGTTTGTCGCGGATGCGAATTGCTGTATGTAGCGTGTAAAACAGTTTGCAATGGTGCACGCGGTCGTGCGTCGTAACCGAAAAGTCGACGTGGCTCAGAGGTGCATGTGGACTGTAGCACAGACGAACATAAATGACGGCGTGTTTTCCTAGGCGTTGCGTCCGAGTTGGTGGGCGTGACTCTGCGAGTTGTCGTCGTATCCAATGGTCTTAGAGTTGGTGGGCGTGGCTATCTTGCATGCTTTCCATGGGTGTCTACTTGTCGGCGGGTTAGTGAATTATATATATAGATTGGCAGATGAAGATAAAGCTTTAGGTACAGACATGATTTCAGTATGACAATACAGATTGGAACCAGCTGCCTCCTCTTTTGGTTAGTAAAGCTGATGAGTCAGGTTGAATGAGAAAATCTGAAATACTAGTGATATGGATTACTTGATGTTAAAAATGTATATTAATAAGAGCAAACCCTTCATTAAAACAAAGAGTCTTTATATTTATTCTTTGAATATATTGTATCATCAGTGGCCTATGTATCCTTTCCTTGTTTATAATGGTGATCAATTTAGCTGCTCTATATATCTTGTTCATTTTGAAACAAACATTAACAAATCAATATTTTAGTCCTTTTGCACAGTCCAGAAGCTCATTGTCATGAAGTGGCATTGGAATAAAAGCAGAAGATTGACTATCTAAATGTGTTACTGGCAGCTCATCCTCACAGACTCATTTTTAACAGGGATGGTAAAAATCGTCCACTTCATTGCTAAGTGTAATGTTGTCAAACATTAAATTCATGATGCTCAATGGAGTGTCTTTCATAAAAATAAGTCAACTGTAAGAAGAGAATTAATGTAATATGGGACATAGTTAAACATAGCCTGCAACTGCAATTTTAGTGATGGATTTATAAATTGATGGAATTAAAGCCAGACTTCTTGTGGTGTTTATTATTGAGTTAATCTGGATGAATCAACAGACAAAAGCTTATTTGATCTATTCTGAATCATGTAAAACGAAAACAAAACATCAAAGGCAGTGCTCACAGAAGTTGTAAAGTAATAGATGGGGAGGCAGAGACCATTTTTTATTAGAAAGTATTTTTCCAGAACAGTTTTTAATCAGTTATAATCTTTCCTGAATGTTTCCTGAACTCAAAAATGATGAGCCCTGTCAATTCTCATTCTGTCATATTCTGAACAAAAGCGCTACAGCATGCACTTTATAAAAAAAAAAAAATCATTCTTCATTTTATTTTATCTTGACTTAGCTCTATCACATAATTTGTGTTTTTCTGACTTTTTCATTTCCTCAGTATTTTTCTCCTGTCATGCGTTTACACAACATGGTACAAAAAGCATGTAATGCATGAGCATTATTTGATATTGTGAACTTAATGATGCTTATTGACAAATTTTGTTGGCTTTTTCAGAAATACTTTCTTTGATAAAAAATGCAGTTTAATCAGCTCATTTCATATTTATTGTTCTGTGTACACTACGCATGAAAATAGTATTTTCATGCCATTACTGTCCAGTGGCAGGAATCTAGCTCCAATAGGTTAGTTAAAATATAACCTCACAAAATAGAGTAGATACTGATGAGAAAAACAAATGTTTTCCTTCGTATACAATTTTACGAAATTGACAAAAAGTTTTATATAGTGATATCACAATTGCAAAACTCACTACAAATAGGTTTTGAGAGTTTTAATGTTTTTTGGGGGAATGAAAACAAAAGAATATTATTCTCTATGAGTTTAGCAACATTATACACCCCTTTTGGCCCCATACATTTCTCAGTAAAGGGTCCATATGAAAATAAATGGGGAACAAGTTGCTTTTGGAAATGCAGCATAGCTTAACATGGCCCATTTTGAGATAAAAAGATGAACTCTAGGGCAAAAGTGAGGCAATGAAATTTTTATCCAAAGTGGTTGATGGAGAAAAAAACACTGTGATTGCAGTTTTAGGTACTCTTTAGAGTTAGCACCAGTCTTTTGTCTGATTGTGCCAAGTGACACTAAACAGGATTAAGGTGCTTGAAGGATTTAATAGAAGGATGGAATTCTGTGTCATTATTTGGGTGATAGCAGTTGAGGTACATTTACTAAAATAATGTAATCTCTTATCTTTGTTTTGGGAAAAATAAACTGGAAGCTTAGAGCTTGCAGTTTTAGTATATCATTTTCAGGCATAAATTACTATAATGTAATATATAATATAACTAGCTGTGTTAACCATCTTCACCCAGGAAACTTCCAAGGACAACAAGCTTTAGCTATAGTGTTGTTTTTAAAATGGTGATAACATAAGTGCTATGTAACTCGGTAGTTTTTTGTATGCAATATTATTATTTATTTCTTTAATTGGGAGCTAATATTATTAGTTCACTGGTGCTTCTTACTCTTGAATATGGTACATACAATTACACATTACTAAACCAATCTTTCCATTGATCAATTCTTGCTTTTACTGATGGTCACTGCAAAGCATAATTTTAGAGGAAACTGTATTCTTTTGAATTGAAATGAGTAATCAATAAAAATGTGATTTTTTTTTTTTTAGTTTTTACTATTAGTATTATTATTAGTCCATTTGAGTTCATGCCATAGTACAACATAGCATAACAGTGTCAGATCAGGGTGAGCGTGAACAGGACTGAGAAAATAAAACTGAATTAAAAAAAAAAACAAAAAAAAAGCACTAACATTTACAAATACCAAAAAGTTACACCAGCTGTTACATACACAAATCAAATGTATGTTTTTACTGTACATTAGTAACAATAAGAGCAGCTCACTACTCAAAATTGTAATTCTGGAGAGCCCTGGATTCGATCCCGTGACATCTTGATTATGAGTCAGCAATTCTTATCGTTGCGCCACCCAAGCAGTTGTGTCAGTGTTGTACCCTAACCCAATTTCTTTTTCTTTGGTTGTATACTTGAATAAAAGCGCACTTGTTTTGTTATACGTGTACCTTTTGTGAAAGTGTTTATTTGATATTTGGACTTCAGTCTTCACACATTATGCACTTCATGTCTACATTTTGTCAATTATTACTAAAATATGAAAAATGTTTCTTTTTAGTTATTAGTTTAACATTTCTTGCATTTCCTGTTATCCTAAATTTACATAGATCGTTGTAGACACGGAACACACATGAAATTTATGTGTTCCAAATAACAATATATTATTTACCCTTTACAACTCCAGTCACCCCACACCCAGATAACTAAGACTTGAGCTGGGAGAACTTTTTGCTGTTTCTGTGGCGGTGGTGGGATGGGAAAGCAGGCTGCTTGTGCTGATTGACACATTCACAAAACAAAAGACGCTGATGGAGAGGTGCGAAGGAATTTAAGGTGGGCCTGGATTACAAGTTTTTTTGTAGGCTTCCGGGATTCTAGTGTTAATTGATAGAGCCTCTCTTAGGATATGACATGTTCCAAGTATAGTACAGTCTCGATTATCCAAGGTAATGTGGACTGAGGCCACCTTGGATAATCAAAAACTTGAATAATACGGAAGGCGTATATGCAAACATAAATTAGGAGAAAATAAGATATTTCCATGTTTTGCCACTGTACGACACACATAATATATTTAAACAACTTCAAAAATAATACATACAGAATTTCCATAAACAAAATATTTTTTTCTTTCATTAATGAAATACAGTATTTGTCTTTCGTCTATTTGCGGTTCCCACGTCTTTTCTTCAATATCCTGTAGGCAGCAACATAATATCCGCAGGTATGGTATCCTGCAGTTTAAACAAATAAAATATTACATTAAAAACCTGATAAAACAACCAAAAATTAATTACACTAAATTTATATCTGGTTTAAGATTGTGGCGATCTAACTTCTTTCATACTCACTTTTAAAATTATTCTTCTAGACTTTTCCAAAAAAGTCTCTGTCCGTCATTTGTTTAGCTGCTTTTCCTTGCTTCTTATGTTGCTGAGGCGCCTACGGAACGCAGCAGCAAAGATCAGCAGGCATGGTATCTTCCTGTTGTTCGACATACCGGAGAGCCGTCTCGATAGCATGTAGACCTTCCGTATGTGATATTTTTTCTACAACTTTTGTACTGTCTTCGTCCTCCCCATCATCACTTTCATCTTTTCCTTCATTCAATAATTTCACTATCATATGCCATCAGTCATTCCTGCTGTTCATCATCATTCATCCACTCTTCAATATTGCTTGTAGTGAGTGCCTCCGAAACAGGAAGGATTTTGGCTAATTCAAAAAGTGTTTCCTTAGCAGTTTCACCTTCATTCGCCATCTCCTTCTGGCTGGTTTCATTTTGGGAGCACAATATATTGTTCCAGCATTTATTCAGAGTGGATGATTTTATATTGTCCCATGCTTCCGCCAACCAGTAAATAACATCTTTTATGTTCATTTTTTTTAACGCTCTCAGTAACACTTTTGCCATTCTCAAGGTCTTCAAGGAGATTTTTTAAAAGTTGCCGTCTGTAGTTTCATTTCAAAGTCTCCAGTACACCTTGGTCTAGGCGCTGAAAAACTGAAGTGACATTAGGAGGCAAAAAATGAGCCCTGATGTCACCAAAAACTAGTTTGCTTTCATCTGGGTGGGATGGAGCATTATCTAGTATTAGAAGCGTTTTATGTAGAAACTTTTTCTCGTTCAAAAAATTTTATACGCTGGGAACAAAGTCTTCATGAAACCATTATTTAAACAACATTGAATCCAACCATGCACATCTTTTGTTTCTGTAGTTAACTGGCAGATTATTTAAATTTACATTTTTTTAAGGCTCTGGGTTTCTTTGATTTTCCTATGAGAATTAATTTAAGTTTATGCCTACCTGATGCATTTGAACAGGCCAATACCATCACTCTCTCTTTGCTGCAAGTGTTTTGGTTGGAAGCATTTTATAATTTATGCCCGTTTCATCACAGTTGTAAATTTGATTGTGACTTAAACTCTTCTTCCTCTTTAATCTTCGCCACTTTAGCGGTAAACCCTTCTTATTTCTTTAGTACAAGCTGACAGTTTCTCCCCAGTAATGTTTAACTATCTTAACTCCAAACCTTTTTTTCCACCAGTCCAACCAACCAGCACTAGCCATGAATTCTTCTTCCCCTTCTTTGAAATACTTATGAAATTTTAAAGCCTTTGCTTGTAATATCGGTCCAGAAATTGGGCTGCCTTTTTCTCTGATCTGACTAAACCACAAAAACTGAGCTTGCGGGTTTTTTCAAATTCTCCTTTCTTCATTGTTTTTCTTTCCATATTTTCACATCTTACCGAACCTCTTTCTAAACACCATTTTTCAATTTCCACTCTCTTTCTCTTCCAGTCACCTACTATCACTTCACCAACACCCAAGTCACTAGCCACTTTTTTTATTGTTTCGCCCTTATCCAAGCGCTTAATCACATTCCACTTCACCTCTAAGGGCACAACAACATGCTTCCACTTCCCATTCATGATAACTTTTACTTTGTGTCTTAATAACATTAAAACTTGAATAGAATAAAAAAAAATTTCATGAAAAAATACAACCTACTGTACATAGAACTGCAGCTTAATTAACACACTACAGTTGACGACTGAGGCTACAGCCACATTGAAGGCGATTTCCGGTGATAAGCGGCATTGAGTGCGTGAGTGAGAAAAATACACACTTTGTATGAAATGACCCGGCCGCACAAAGAATTTTAGGCAGTTATGGATTAATCCGATCCTTGTTAAAAAGTTAATCAGTTTGTGACAATGTATGGATAAAATAGTGCTGTGAATCCCCGTGAATATGAAGATTGAATCAAGTGCCGAATTCCGACGTTCATTTGCTTGAGTTGAACTGGTTTGGTACAGCCACAATATAAGTATCTGTACCTCAGATAATATGGAACCTCAGTAAATCGGGACTCAGATAATCAAGACTGTACTGTAGTGTGATCTTCTGTACTTCTTGTATTTTGATGTTACCTGGGATCAGTTGGGTATATTTCTCCATTCCTTTCTTTTTAAGTCCAAGGGCTCCTATCACTTATTAGTATTGTTGTGGCTTTCATTCCTTCCATTCATTCCAATTTTGATTTCAAGGTCTTTATATTTTGACAGTTTTTTGGTTAATTTTACTTAAGTGTTTCTTTCATTTGGATTTTACATACTGTATCAATTAGTAGGCAGCTTTTTTCTTTTTTATTCTTAATGACGATGCCTGGTCTATTAGCCTTTATCTCATGATCTGTCTGTATTGACATGTCATATAGGATTGTGATGTTATCTTTTTCTATTACTGTTTGGGGCTCATGAGTTTGTGTTGATGTTGAATTCTTTGCGAATGTCCAGTGCAAGTACAGTCATATGAAAAAGTTTGGGAACCCCTCTCAGCCTGCATAATAATTTACTTTCAACAAAAAAGATAACAGTGGTTGGTATGTCTTTCATTTTCTAGGAACACCTGAGTACTAGGGTGTTTTCCAAACAAAGATTTTTAGTGAAGCAGTATTTAGGTGTATGAAATTAAATCAATTGTGAAAAACTGGCTGTGCAAAAATTTGGGTACCCTTGTAATTTTGCTGATTTGAATGCATGTAACTGCTCAATACTGATTACTTACAACACCAAATTGGTTGGATTAGCTCGTTAAGCCTTGAACTTCATAGACAGGTATGTTCAATCATGAGAAAAGGTATTTAAGGTGGTCATTTGCAAGTTGTGCTTCCCTTTGACTCTCCTTTGAAGGGTGACAGCATGGGATCCTCAAAGCAACTCTCAAAAGATCTGAAAACAAAGATTGTTCAGTATCATGGTTTAGGGGAAGGCTACAAAAAGCTATCTCAGAGGTTTAAACTGTCAGTTTCAACTGTAAGGAATGTAATCAGGAAATGGAAGGCCACAGGCACAGTTGCTGTTAAACCCAGGTCTGGCAGGCCAAGAAAAATACAGGAGTAGCATATGCGCAGGATTGTGAGAATGGTTACAGACAACCCACAGATCACCCCCAAAGACCTGCAAGAACATCATGCTGCAGATGGTGTATCTGTACATCGTTCTACAATTCAGCGCAATTTGCACAAAGAACACCTGTATGGCAAAGTGATGAGAAAGAAGTCCTTTCTGCACTCGCACCACAAACAGAGTCACTTGTTGTATGCAAATGCTCATTTAGACAAGCCAGATTAATTTTGGAACAAAGTGCTTTGGACTGATGAGACAAAAATGTAGTTATTTGGTCATAACAGAAAGCGCTTTGCATGGCGGAAGAAGAACACCACATTCCAAGAAAAACACCTGCTACCTACTGTCAAATTTGGTGGAGGTTCCATCATGCTGTGTGGCTAGTTCAGGGACTGGGGCTCTTGTTAAAGTCGAGGGTCAGATGAATTCAATATCAACAAATTCTTCAGGATAATGTTCAAAGGATAATGTTTTCAGTCACAAAGTTGAAGTTATGCAGGGGTTGGATATGCCAACAAGACAATGACCCAAAACACAGTTCGAAATCATTCATGCAGAGGGAGAAGTACAATGTTCTGGAATGACCATCACAGTCCCCTGACTTGAATATCATTGAAAATCTATGGGATGATTTGAAGCAGGCTGTCCATGCTCGACAGCCATCAAATTTAACTGAACTGGAGAGATTTTATATGGAAGAATGGTCAAAAATACCTGCATCCAGAATCCAGACACTCATCAAAGGCTATAGGAGGCGTCTAGAGGCTGTTATATTTGTAAAAGGAATCTCAACTAAGTATTGATGTAATATCTCTTTTGGGGTACCCAAATTTAAGCACCTATCTAATTTTGTTATGATGCGTATTTCACATTTTCTATTAATCCAATAAACTTAATGTCACTGCTGAAATACTACTGTTTCCATAAGACATGTCATATATTAAAAGGAAGTTGAAGTTTGAAAGCTCAGCCAATGATAAACAAAAATTAAAAGAATTAACAGGGATTCCCAAACTTTTTTGTATGACTGTATATGGCAGCCTTATTGTGTCTATGAAGGTATTCAGTTTTCACCAGTTCAGGACATCCTGCCACAATATGGTCAATGATTTTCTGGAATTGACCACATATCCTACACTCTAGCTCTGTGCTATCTTTGAGGATTTTGCTCTGGTAGTAGTTGGTCTTGATGACTTGGTCTTGGGCAGCAATGGCAAAGTCCTCTTTCTCTATAACTTTTTTTCCAGGTTTTTTTTGGGTATTGCTTATGCATTTGTTTCTCTTTCCATTTTTGTTTCATTTGTTCTTGGGCGTAATGCTTTGCTTTTTGTATGACTTTTTGTGTGTGTATAGTTAGATCTTAATTTAGAGGATGTGGTGTTTCAGTGAGGAATTCTCTTCTGAAGATTGCTGCTTGGCTAGCTATGGAGTACTTTTTCTTTTTTTGCTTTTCATGCTCTGTAGCAATCTTGACGAGGGGGTCATTTTTGGTGTTAACGAAAGTGCCTAGGCCTGTTGTTATAAACTTTGTAAGTGGGGTTCCATTTGGATTAGCCCTATGCCACCCTCGTTTCTGATTTTGGGTAGTGCATCCTTTCTAAGGTGAGTATGTTTCTTGTTTTTCTGTTTTCTGATCTTTTCTAGTTTCCAAATGACAATGTTGAAGCTGAAAGTTATAACTGGTATAGCCAGGGTGTTGATGGCTTCTATTCAGTTGATAGCAATGAGTTCAGATTTTGTTACCATTTGTATTCTTTGATAGTACTCCTTTCTGATCTTTTCTTTCATTTTGGTATTTTTTATCCTGTCCACTTCATTCACTCCCAGGTATGTGTATGTGCCTTCATGCTCTAGGTCTTGGATGATGATGTCTAAATCAATGTGGATTTTTTTGGTGGTGGTACGTTTTCTCTTTTTCATTGTGGGTTTGGCACATTAGTCTAGTCTGAACTCCATTTTGATGTCGTCACTATAGCCTTTTATGATGGTTAAAAGGCTAGTTTATTCATGGTCATTCTTGGCAAATGTTTGTCAGATCATCAATATAGATTAGTTCATTAATGGTTAATGAGCCTGTTGTATAGCCATAGCTGGTATTGTTCAGGAGATAGGATAATGGAGGGAGAACTATGCAAAAAAATTAGGAGAGAGAGAATCTCCTTGAAATATGCTAATATTGATGTTGATCGGTTTCAGATATTTACTGTTAAAAACTGGCTGAGTATTAGTGATATTTTGAAGATGTCAAGGCATTTCAATAACCAGTCATCGGGTACAGAGTCAAGCGTCTTCTTCTAGTCTATCCAGGATGTTATCAGGTTTTTCTTTCTCATTTTCACTTGCTCAGTAATGGCCCTGTTTATTAAAAACTTGCCATTGCAGTCATAGCTTCCTTTTTGACATCCTTTTTTGTTCCATGGGAATTAGGTTATTTTCTTCCAGATGTTTATAAACTCTCTGGGTGATGACAGATATTAAGATCTTATTGATTGTAGAGAAACATTTCATAGGGTGACAGAGTTTAGGATTTTTGGTGTCTTCGTTGTGAGCCTTTCTGGGCAGGTGTCTGGGTTGCTGATGCACCCATTGTAGGCATCTGTCAGATCTTAATGTAAGGATAGAAAGTTTTTGATCCAGAAGTTTGCTATCCCACCATTCCCGGGGCTCTCCAGTTAGTGGACTTCTGTATTGCCATTTTTGTTACTTCTAGGGTTACAATATTTGTGGCCATTCTTGTTGGTTGGTTTGGATGTTATCTGTTTCTATTTGCCCAATCCATTCAGCGTTTGTGTTGCAACTTATTTTATATCCCAGACATTGCTCCAGATGTTCTGTAGTTCATCAAATTTAGAGGGTTCTTTGATCTCAGTGGACTTTTTCCCAAGTTCTCTATAGAATTTCTAAGAGTATTCTTTGTAAGTTTTGCTCTGGTGAAAGAACTTCTGCCTCTTATTGAACTTTTTCATTTGTCGATCTTTTGCTTGTAGTTGTTGTTTCAATTATTCAGTGGCTGTTGGTTTTTTGTATTTTTATTTCATGTTGTACTTCTTGAATCATGTTCATTTTCGTTTTTTCTTTACCTGGTTTCTCATTTTTGTTCTCATTTAGTGTAGATATATCGATCCATCCAGCCAACACAGGACGCAAGGCAGGAAACAAACCCCGGCAGGGCGCATACACACACACACACCAAGCACACACTAGGGACAATTTAGAATCGCCAATCCACCTAACCTGCATGTCTTTGGACTGTGGGAGGAAACCAAAGTACCCGGAGGAAACCCACGCAGACATGGGGAGAACATGCAAACTCCATGCAGGGAGGACCCGGGAAGCGAACCCGGGTCTCCTAACAGCAAGTCAGCAGCGCTACCGTGCCGCCCTAGTGTAGATATATTCCCTTGATTTTGTGTATTTTGAATTCAGTTTTCTTTTTCCATTTTGGTTGATTGTCTTTTCTTGGTCTGTACATCCTCTTTTATTTAATGCCTTTTGATTCAGTAATAGCAGAGGGCAGCTACAAGGAGTAGGTGATTAATATCTGTGAGGGATAGTATTTCTAGGAGTTGGTCTTTTCTTGGGCTGATCACTTTGCTATTTCTATGGCTAATTTTGAGTGCTGATCACTTTTTATCTTTAGGAGTTGTGGTCTCTGAACTGTTGCAGTGTCTTTGGCTATTTCATTTTTTTTAGGTTTGCTTCCTATCATTGCATTCATTTTATTTTGTGTATCCTTGTTTGGTGGTTCTTGGTTGCCTGACTCATTAATTTTTTCATTTTCTTGACTCGTTTCTTCATTTTTCTCTTCTGGGCCTGTGTTCACATCTGTTTCATTACGTTTTGGATGGTTGTCAGCTCCATTTTGGTGAGTCTTTTCTTATAGATGATATAATGGCAGACATTTGCTAGTTTGTAGGCATCTAGGTTCAGTCTGTTTGTGGGGTTATTGGCAAACCAGATGTCATAGTTGCCTTGAATTATGGATGGTACTTCCATTTCAAAGACCCAAGAGGACAGTAGGAAAAGGATCCCTCACTCAGCATCTGAGAAAAGGAGTGGAAGGTAGCAGTACAGAGAATTCCATATGCGCAAAGAGTACAATTACTCAACTCAAAATTATATATCGAGCACATCTGTCTCGTTTTGGTCCAAAATGTTTCCAGGGCAAGATCCAACCTGCGAACGCTGCAATCAAGTTCCAGCCTCACTGGGTCACATGTTTTGGGCCTGCACCAAATTAACATCATTCTGGACCAAATTTTTTAAATGCCTTTCAGACAGCCTTGGTGTCACAATCCCTCCTAATCCATTAACAGCTGTGTTTGGTGTACTCCCAGATGGGCTTAAAGTGGAGAAGGACAAACAAAGTGTGATTGCCTTTACTACACTATTGGCACATAGGATTCTTCCAGTTTAGCAAGATAAGTCTAACTCTCCTCTTTTAAGTCAGTGGGTAACTGATGTTATATATTATTTGAAATTGGAAAAAATCAAATTCTCACAGGATCTGTGCAGAAATTTTTCAAAACCTGGCAGGATCTAATCAATAACATTTTAGAATAAGCTTTTAAAGCACAGAGGAAGCAGATTCTCTCCCCATTTCTTTTTCTTCTCCATTTAACTATATTCACTTATTAATTTAACTATTTACTTATTTTTACTAGGTTTAAGTTTTTTTCTGCTGGGGTGGGGGTTGATTTGTTTTCAATCCTATTCTTGTAAAATTGATCTATTTGTATGGAATGTTGTGTAGTTTCAATAAAATTATAAAAAAAAAAAAAAAAATAATAATTATGGATGGTTTTGGTTTGAGGGAAGCAGTGTAGAAGGCTTCTATAACTTCTTTATACTCTTCCTTTGTCCTTTTCTGTAGATTGACTTTAGTGGGATTTTGAGATGGTGCAGCATGAGGGCCTCTTTGAGGAATGTCCACAGTGTGGTAATCATTATTTGCTTGTTGGGTAGAGTTTGTTTCGGTCTCATACTTTTTGACCTTAACCTGCTTCTCTACTGAGGAATGCGGCCCATTTTTACCCACATGATGACCGATGCGATATTGTAATCTGTTTAATTGTTCAGTCATTGTAAATGTAGTTGTCAATAGCCTCGTTAATCACCTGCATACAGTATCCCACAAAAGTGAGTACACCCCTCACATTTTTGTAAGTATTTTATTATATCTTTTCATGGGACAACACTGAAGATATGACACTTTGATACAATGTTAAGTAGTCCGTGTACAGCTTGTATAACAGTGTAAATTTGCTGTACCCTCAAAATAATTAAACACACAGCCAATTTGGACATTTTTCACTGAGGGGTGTACTCACTTTTGTTGCCAGCGATTTAGACATTAATGACTGTGTGTTGAGTAATAAATTTAAATTTTTTAGGAGTTTGCCGACTCCACAGCCCTGGCACATTTAGTCAATGCATTAAATTGAACCTTTTAATTTGGGGGTTGTTTATACATAAACTTTTTATTGTGCTTTAACTGCATCTCAATAACTTTTAGTCTGGCAAAAGAAAGCCTGTCCTGGGTATGACGTTAAGCTGCATCCGGCCCTGCAAACGGTCCTCCAACTTGCAGGAAAATCATGGGGGTTGGTGGCAGGATTGACACTCCAGCCACCGTAAAAAAAACTTCACAAAGCTCTGAGACTACAGAAAGGATCTCCTTTTTGCTCTCCGCAGGAGTAGCTCTGCTGCAGCCGCCCATAGGAAGGCTGCTCGCATCATGAAGGGCATGGGGAAAGCCCTCTGGAGCCCCATCCCTAGAAGAGTCGAAACTGTTGGAGAGCCAATAGGGTCAGGTCTGTTGGGGATCGGAACTGGTGTGGTGCTGAGGCGTCGCCCGCTGCACGGTAGCACTCAGGTCCCAATTTTAGGTAGCCCATATGGGTGGGCGCATGGAACGTCTTGTCTCTCCAGCAAAATGATCATCTTCCTCTGCTGTCAGAGGAGCTGCGTAAACTCCGCATTTCAGTGGCGGCACTCTCTGAGGTGCACAGACCGGGGACTTTTATTGGTCTGGTCGGTCTGATGGCTGTCATCCATGGAGAGTAGCTGTTGCTGTAGCGGATTGGCTTCTTCCAATGGTGTCTGATGTCACTCCTTTCAACGAGCGTATTATGAGACTTGGACTATGGCACTCTCTGGGTGCCTTGTCTGTTGTCTCAGTGTATGCTCCAACTGCGGTGAGCAATGTCTCGGTGAGGGAGACATTTTATTTGCAGCTTTACTCGGTGGTTGATGGGTGTCCATGAGGTGATACTTCTTTGGTCATGGGTGACTTCAGTTCAGCCACTGGCACTGACAGGGCTGGCTATGAGGATTGTCTCGGTCCCCATGGGTCTGGTGACCGTGGTGAAAGTGGCTCCATGTTCCTTGACTTTGCAAAAGGTCAGGGGCTGCAAATCGCTGGATCCTGGTTCCAGCGCCCTGAACCGCATCTTTGGACTTGGTATTCCAATACTGGTGGTGCAGTGAAGGAGATCGATCACATCCTCGTGGGCAGATGCTGGAGGCTCTTGCAAAACTGCAGGGTCTACAGAAGTGTCCAGTTTGCGAATTCTGATCACAGACTTGCTGTTGCTACTCTTAGGATCCAGCTTAGGTCCAGTTGGTTACCACCTACTAGGAAAATGAGCCTGGTCTTGGCCAGATTCCAAGACCAGGCTGTTT
Source organism: Erpetoichthys calabaricus (assembly GCF_900747795.2). Lineage (NCBI taxonomy): Eukaryota > Metazoa > Chordata > Cladistia > Polypteriformes > Polypteridae > Erpetoichthys > Erpetoichthys calabaricus. Next base: position 75,483,076 of record NC_041400.2, read on the forward strand.
CTAATGAGTTTGCACACAGATTGTGTGAGGAACTTTCAGATTTGGGTGCGACTGCCGATCATAATGTGATGTGGGAGACCTTCCGTGACAAGACCGTAAAAGTTGCTGAGGGTTGTGTTGGTGTTACTGGTGTTCCCAGAAGAAGGTGTTTCATCTTGCAGGGCACCCTGGATATCATTGAGAGGAGTCGCAGCGCACGGATCAATGGCAACTCTGGTCTGTAACGGGAACAGAGTGGGACGGCTGTGAGGCTCTGAGGGCAGATAAGGAGGCGTTTGTTAGAGGAATCTTTGAGCAAGTGACACACCATCTGTGGTCTAGTGACCCACGTCCTGCTTACAGAGGAATCGAAGCATTACGCACATGTGAATCTGTTCCTTGGAGAGTCGCAGTCAGGGCAGCTGATGGAACAGTCCTTACGGATGACACTGCAGTTGTGATCCGCTGGACTGGCTACTTTGAGCAGCTGTTCAAAGCTGATTCTCCAGCTAGGACATTTGATATCTCTGGTCCACGGTTCTTGAGGCTGATCCTCCAATTAGCTGTGAACCACCCAATCTCACTGAGATTGCACAGGAAGTGAACCAGCCCTTGGTGGAGCTGGGGGTGGAAGGCTGCAGGGATCTGTGGTATCCAGGGTGAATTTCTGCAGGCTGGTGGTAAGGCTGTCCTCCTGGCATTGCAAGCAATCTTTGCTTCCATTTGGGAGACTGGCATCATCCCAACTGACTAGAAAACAGGACTTGTCGTCCCTATCTGGAAAGGGAAGAGTGATCGCCTGGATTGCAGCAACTACAGGGGGATAACACTGCTCTCGGTGCTGGGTATGGTCCTTGCCAGGGTCGTCCTCAATAGGATCCGTGATCACTTGCTGACCTACCAGCAACCAGAACAGTCTGGTTTTACGCCTAAGAAGTCTACCATCGACCATATCCTGGCACTGAGGGTTCTCATGGAGCGCAAACACGAATATCGGCAGAGTTTCTTTGCAGCCTTTGCCGATTTTCGCAAAGCGTTCGACTCAGTTGATTGAGCTGCCTTGTGGGACATCCTGAGGATTTGCAGGATCCCCTCAAGGTTGCTGGATATCTTGGCCAGCCTGTACACTGGTACTGTGAGTGCTGTGCAGTGTGGAGGCAGGACCTCTGCGTTTTTCCCAGTTGATTCTGTGGTTCATCAGGGGTGTGTTCTTGCTCCTACACTGTTCAATGCTTTCTATGGACTGGGTGTTGGGCAAGATCATGGGGTCCAGCGGCTGTGGGGCATCTGTTGGTGAAGAAAGGTTCACGGATCTTGACTTTGCTGACGATGCTGTGATTTTCACGGAGTCAATGGAGGCTGTGATCAGGGCGCTTGAGAGACTGAGCGAGGAGTCTGAGTGTCTGGGCTTGTGAGTGTCCTGGATAAAAATCAAGATCCAGGCCTTTAATGATCTCTTGGCACGGCCATCAGCAGTGTGTCTGTTTGCAGAGGGAGTGTTGACCTTGTTGGGAGGTTTACTTACCTTGGCAGTGACATTCATGTCTCTGGTGACTCTTCCTATGAAGTCAGTAGACGGATTGGGAGAGCATGGGGGGTCATGAGGTCGCTGGAAAGAGGTGTGTGGCACTCCCGATATCTATGCAAAAGGACGAAGATCCAAGTCTTTAGAGTCCTGGTGCTTCCTGTCTTGCTATATGGTTGCGAGACCTGGATGTTATCCAGTGACCTGATATGAAGACTGGACTCCTTTGGTACTGCGTCTCTCCGGAAAATCCTTGGGTACCGTTGGTTTGACTTTGTGTCGAATGAGCGGTTGCTCATGGAGTCCCAAATGAGGCACATTACCTGCATTGTGAGGGAGCGTCAGTTACGGCACTACGGCCATGTGGCATTTTTCCTCGAGGGTGATCCAGCTCGTAAGATCCTCATTGTTGGGGACCTGAGTGGGTGGACCAGACCAAGGAGTCGTCCACGTAACACCTGGCTGCGGCAGATAGAGGGTCATTACCGGAGGGTGGGACTGGACCGCGTATCTGCCTGGGGGGTTGCAAACCAGGATCCCGAGTTGTTTCGTGGTGTAGTGGGTGCCGCAACGCAATATACCAGTTTATGCTCCCCGACTTGACTTGACTTACTATAGTGGTATCATCTCATCTAGTTGTTGAAATGAAACTATATCCTTAGGTACTGTGTTAACTGTGTTCCCCCTCACAATGCATTAAAAATTTTACATGACATTTTAGTCATGGAGTTTGGAGTGTGTCTGCTTTATTATATCAAGGAGCTTGGGATGGGAGTGTGTTGGTATATTAGTATATTAGTATATGTAATCGAAAAGTACTTCAGCTCTTATCCTTTCTCTTTTTCCTGTATAGGTAACTTTGCCTTCTTGGTACTCCTTCCAACCCATTGCTAGTGCTGCCAGCAGCCTTCATTTGCTTACACAGCAAGTCCATAACTCAGTACATTAGAATAGCCCCCTTGCTACAACATTTTTATTGACAAATACTGAAAGAAAAAAAAACGTGTCAGCTGATTTTCTTTTTTCTATAACATCACCATATTCCAATGAAATCCATCAAGGCATTTTTGAGATATTAGGGTATTTAGTTTTTCTATTTGTGTAGTTCTTATATATCAAAATGTCTTTTCATAGTGGATTCCTACTGACCTAGATGTGCAATAGTACCAAATTTAATCTTTTTAGCTAAATGGGAAATAGTGTTTTTGGTTGATGAATGAGCAGGTTACTGAGTCATTTAACTTCACATTATTTATTTATAAATATGCAGTATGTAAATATATAGCATGTATAAATGTATATATAGTATAGTAAATGTAATACATGTAAATCATTTTAAACATATGGTACATCTGGACACGTCTCATCATCTTACTGTCACCTGCAATCCTGTTATTGACAATTTCTTATGTGTTTGAAGGGTGGTTGTTTGTTTGTTTGTTTTTTATTATAGTGTTTATAATTATATTTTTTTCTTTGAGCTTCTGTAAATTTTTTTCTCTCATTGAAGAGTCCATGTTAATTGTTTGGTATATGATACACTAAGAAAGGCTATATATACATAAACTGTTTATTGTGCTTTAACTGCATCTCAATAACTTTTAGTCTGGCAAAAGAAAGCATTTACATTTTGAACCTTTATTTTTGCAATTCAAAGCAGCAATTGACAAAGTGGCACAAAACTATACAAGTAAAGAAGGGGTCTACCTCTGTAAATTGATGTAATAATGGGGGTTTTACTTATATAGACATCCATCCATCCATCCTCTTCCGCTTATCCGAGGTCGGGTCACTGGGGCAGCAGCTTGAGCAGAGATACCCAGACTTCCCTCTCCCTGGCCACTTCTTCTAGTTCTTCTGGGAGAATCCCGAGGCATTCCCAGGCCAGCCGGGAGACATAGTCCCTGCAGCGTGTCCTGGGTCTTCCCCGGGGCCTCCTCCCGGTTGGACATGCCTGGAACACCTCACCAGGGAGGCGTTCAGGAGGCATCCTGATCAGATGCCCGAGCCACCTCATCTGACTCCTCTCGATGCGGAGGAGCAGCGGCTCTACTCTGAGCCCCTCCCGGATGACTGAGCTTCTCACCCTATCTTTAAGGGAGAGCCCAGACACCCTGCGGAGGAAATTCATTTCAGCCGCTTGTATTCACGATCTCGTTCTTTCGGTCACTACCCATAGCTCATGACCATAGGTGAGGGTAGGAACATAGATCGACTGGTAAATTGAGAGCTTTGCCTTACGGCTCAGCTCCTTTTTCACCACGACAGGCCGATGCAGAGCCCGCATCACTGCGGACGCCGCACCAATCCGCCTGTCGATCTCCCGCTCCATTCTTCCCTCACTCGTGAACAAGACCCCGAGATACTTGAACTCCTCCACTTGAGGCAGGATCTCGCTCCCAACCCTGAGAGGGCACTCCACCCTTTTCCGGCTGAGGACCACGGTCTCGGATTTGGAGGTGCTGATTCCCATCCCAGCCGCTTCACACTCAGCTGCGAACCGATCCAGAGAGAGCTGAAGATCACGGCCTGATGAAGCAAACAGGACAACATCATCTGCAAAGAGCAGTGACCCAATCCTGAGTCCACCAAACCGGACCCCCTCGACACCCTGGCTGCGCCTAGAAATTCTGTCCATAAAAGTTATGAACAGAATCGTTGACAAAGGGCAGCCCTGGCGGAGTCCAACTCTCACTGGAAACGGGTTCGACTTACTGCCGGCAATACGGACCAAGCTCTGACACCGTTGTACAGGGACCGAACAGCCCTTATCAGGGGGTCCGGTACCCCATACTCCCGGAGCACCCCCCACAGGATTCCCCGAGGGACACGGTCGAACACCTTTTCCAAGTCCACAAAACACTTGTAGACTGGTTGGACAAACTCCCATGCACCCTCCAGGACTCTGCTAAGGGTGTAGAGCTGGTCCACTGTTCCGCGACCAGGACAAAAACCACACTGTTCCTCCTGAATCCGAGGTTCGACTATCTGACAGACCCTCCTCTCCAGAACCCCCGAATAGGCTTTTCCAGGGAGGCTGAGGAGTGCCATCCCTCTGTAGTTAGAACACACCCTCCGGTCCCCCTTCTTAAAGAGGGGGACCACCACCCCGGTCTGCCAATCCAGAGGCACTTTCCCCGATGTCCGTGCAATCGTGCAATGTTGCAGAGGCGTGTCAACCAAGACAGCCCTACAACATCCAGAGCCTTGAGGAACTCCAGGCGTATCTCATCCACCCCCGGGGCCCTGCCACCAAGGAGTTTTCTGACCACCTCGGTGACCTCAGTCCCAGAGATGGGGGAGCCCACCTCCAAGTCCCCAGGCTCTGCTTCCTCATTGGAAGGCATGTTAATGGGATTGAGGAGGTCTTCAAAGTATTCCCCCCACCGACCCACAACGTCCTGAGTCGAGGTCAGCAGCGCACCATCCCCACCATATACAGTGTTGACACTGCACTGCTTCCCCCTCCTGAGACACCGGACGGTGGACCAGAATCTCCTCGAAGCCGTCCGAAAGTCGTTCTCCATGGCCTCCCCAAACTCCTCCCATGCCCGAGTTTTTGCCTCAGCAACCACCGAAGCCGCATTCCGCTTGGCGTGCGGTACCTATTAGCTGCCTCCAGAGTCCCACAGGACAAAAGGGACCAGTAGGACTCCTTCTTCAGCTTGACGGCATCCCTCACCGCTGGCGTCCACCAACGGGTTCGGGGATTGCCGCCATGACAGGTACCGACCACCTTACAGCCACAGCTCCAGTCAGCCGCCTCAACAATAGAGGCACGGAACATGGCCCATTTGGACTCAATGTTCCCCACCTCCCTCGGGACATGATCGAAGTTCTGCCGGAGGTGGGAGTTGAAGCTACTTTTGATAGGGGGCTCTGCCAGACATTCCCAGCAGACCCTCACAACACGTTTGGGCCTACCAGGCCTGACCGGCATCTTCCCCCGCCATCGAAGCCAACTCACCACCAGGTGGTGATCAGTTGTCAGCTCCGCCCCTCTCTTCACCCGAGTGTCCAAGACATGTGGCCGCAAATCTGACGACACGACCACAAAGTCGATCATCGAACTGAGGCCTAGGGTGTCCTGGTGCCAAGTGCACATATGAACACCCCTATGCTTGAACATGGTGTTTGTTATGGACAATCCGTGACGAGCACAGAAGTCCAATAACAAAACACCACTCGGGTTCAGATCGGGGGGACCATTCCTCCCAATCACACCCTTCCATGTCTCACTGTCATTGCCCACATGAGCATTGAGGTCTCCCAGCAGTATGAGGGAGTCCCCAGAAGGTATGCCCTCTAGCACCCCCTCCAGGGACTCCAAAAAGGGTGGGTACTCCGAACTGCTGTTCGGTGCATACACACAAACAACAGTTGGGACCCGTCCCTCCATCTGAAGGCGGAGGGAGGTTACCCTCTCGTCCACCGGGGTAAATCCCAATGTACAGGCTCCAAGTCGGGGGGGCAATACGTATGCCAACACCCGCTCGGCGCCTCTCACCGGGGGCAACTCCAGAGTGGTACACAGTCCAGCCCCTCTCAAGGAAATTGGTTTCAGAGTCCAAGCTGTGTGTCGAGGTGAGCCCGACTATATCTAGCCGGAACCTCTCAACCTCGCACACAAGCTCAGGCTCCTTCCCCTTCAGAGAGGTGACATTCCACGTCCCAAGAGCCAGCTTCTGTAGCCGAGGATCGGACCGCCAAGGCGGGGCTTCAGCCACCACCCAACTCACACTGCACCCAACCTCCTTGGCCTCTTCCACAGGTGGTGAGCCCATGGGAAGGGGGACCCACGTTGCCTCTTCGGGCTGTGCCCAGCCGAGCCCCATGGGTGCAAGCCCGGCCACCAGGCACTCGCCATCGAGTCTCACCTCCAGGCCTGGCTCCAGAGGGGGGCCCCGGTGACCCGCGTCCGGGCGAGGGAAAACGCCGTCCAAATTTTTTATTCATCATAGGAGGTTGTGTTGAACCGCACTTTGTCTCATCCCTCACCTAGGACCAGTTTGCCTTGGGTGGCCCTACCAGGGGCATAAAGCCCCGGACAACAGAGCTCCTAGGATCATTGGGACACGCAAACCCCTCCACCACGATAAGGTGGCGGTTCGAGGAGGGATTATATAGACAGCTTTTTGCAATTAAGCATAAACTAGAAAATCTATCAGTACTATTTTCTCTTATAACAATGTACAACATTTTGTAGATTTTTGTGGACATTGTATTTTTGAGATCATCTTCATTTAATTGTTTTGACTTATTTCTTCCCAAATAAAATATTATAGCCATCATTACCAATTGAGTCTTCTTTAACCCCTTTACGGTTATCCCTGACAGAAGTCATCTATGGCTAGCTTCATGGCCACCATCATCACTGAGTTTACAACTCTCCAATAAAAATTGGCTAGTGATGGAGGCTATTTAAACAGTGTTTGTGGTGACAGGGCAAACTGGGATTCTTCGCACGTATTGTATATCAAGGCATAATTCAAAAGCCTGAAGTTGAAATGTGCTCATCAACAAAACGTTTACCTTATGTACAGAAAATCATGAGTGAAAAATGTTTATTTCTTATTTTTCCTTTTTTTTGTATATAAACAATATCAGCTTATAAGGTTGCAGCATATAAAAAATGTTTCCTTAATGTAAAGAAAATAAATTTCAGCAACACAAAAATCAGTAAGGCATAAATTAATATCTAATGATTAATTCCAATTTTTTTCTTTGAGTTGATTTTTTTTTCTGTTGTTTAGATGTTGTGACTCTGCCATTGACCTTGAAGAAATAATTGCTAAAGTTCCATTTGCTGAGAAAGAAAAAATGCATCAAAAGACCTTAGGATCAATTTCTAGCAGAAGGTAAGTATGGGGTGTATTGGTTTATTTGTAGTTGAATTTTAATGCAGAGGTGATTTTAATTAATCTAATTTTTTTTGGTTTTTATTACTTATTTAGCTTATAGGTGGTGTTCAGAATCATATCAGAAATTTACACCAGCTGAGCTAATATGAAATAGGCAGTATTGTAATCTCCAAGTAGTTTTAATAATGAGGTGTTGAGGGAGCTTGTCTCATTCATTTTTTAATCACTTCTAAAATCCATCCATCCATCCATTATCCAACCCGCTATATCCTAACTACAGGGTCATGGGGGTCTGCTGGTGCCAATCCCAACCAACACAGGGCACAAGGCAGGAAACAAACACTGGGCAGGGCGCCAGCCCACCACAAGGCGCACACACACACACCAAGCACACACTAGGGACAATTTAGGATCGCCAATACACTTAGACCCAGGAAGCGAACCCGGATCTCCTAACTGCGAGGCAGCAGCGCTACCCACTGCGCCACCGTGCCGCCAACACTTCTAAAATGTCACCTCTTAATCTCTATTTACTTAAACTGAAAAGATTTATCCCCTTTTATGTCTTTTTTGTAATAAACATACCAAACTATACACAGGCCTTCAGGTGAAGCCTCACTAGTGCATTACATAAATTAAGCATAACCTCCCTTGAATTGTACTCTACAACCTGTGATATATAATTTAACATCTTACTAACCTTGATTGGTTTTATACACTGTCTTGGTGTAGATAATGACATGTCCACTGTCATTATGAGAGATGCCGTCAAGCTGAAGAAGGAGTCCTATAGGACCCTTTTGTCCTGTGGGACTCTGGAGGCAGCTGATAGGTACCGGCAGGCCAAGCGGAATGTGGCTTTGGTGGTTGCTGAGGCAAAAACTCGGGTATGGGAAGAGTTTGGGGAGGCCATGGAGAACGACTTTCGGATGGCTTCGAGGAGATTCTGGTCCACTGTCCGGCGTCTCAGGAGGGGGAAGCAGTGCAGTGTCAACACTGTATATGGTGGTGATGATGCGCTGCTGACCTCGACACGGGACGTTGTGGGTCGGTGGGGGGAGTACTTTGACGACCTCCTCAATCCCACTAACATGCCTTCCAATGAGGAAGCAGAGCCTAGGGACTCAGAGGTGGGCTCCCCCATCTCTGGGACTGAGGTCACCGAGGTGGTCAGAAAACTCTTTGGTGGCAGGGCTCCAGGGGTGCATGAGATACGCCCGGAGTTCCTCAAGGCTCTGGATGTTGTAGGACTGTCTTGGTTGACACGCCTCTGCAACATCGCATGGACATCAGGGACAGTGCCTCTGGATTGGCAGACTGGGGTGGTGGTCCCCATCTTTAAGAAAGGGGACCGGAGGGTGTGTTCCAACTACAGAGGGATCACACTCCTCAGCATCCCTGGAAAAGTCTATTCAGGGGTCCTGGAGAGGAGGGTCTGTCAGATAGTCGAACCTCGGATTCAGGAGGAACAGTGTGGTTTTCGTCCTGGTCGCGGAACAGTGGACCAGCTCTACACCCTTAGCAGGGTCCTGGAGGGTGCATAGGAGTTTGCCCAACCAGTCTACATGTGTTTTGTGGACTTGGAAAAGGCATTCGACCATGTCCCTCGGGGAATCCTGTGGGGGGTACCGAGAGTATGGGGTACCAGACCCCCTGATAAGGGCTGTTCGGTCCCTGTATGATCGGTGCCAGAGCTTGGTCCGCATTGCCGGCAGTAAGTCGAACCCGTTTCCAGTGAGAGTTGGACTCCGCCAGGGCTGCCCTTTGTCACCGATTCTGTACATAACTTTTATGGACAGAATTTCTAGGCGCAGCCTGGGCGTTGAGGGGTTCCGGTTTGGTGGACTCAGGATTGGGTCACTGCTTTTTGCAGATGATGTTGTCCTGTTTGCTTCATCAGGCCGTGATCTTCAGCTCTCTCTGGATCGGTTCGCAGCCGAGTGTGAAGCGGCTGGGATGGGAATCAGCACCTCCAAATCCGAGACCATGGTCCTCAGCTGGAAAAGGGTGGAGTGCCCTCTCAGGGTTGGTAGCGAGATCCTGCCCCAAGTGGAGGAGTTCAAGTATCTCGGGGTCTTGTTCACGAGCGGGCTCTGCATCAGTCTGTCGTGGTGAAAACGGAGCTGAGCCGCAAGGCGAAGCTCTCAATTTACCAGTCCATCTATGTTCCTACCCTCACCTATGGTCATGAGCTATGGGTAGTGACCGAAAGAACGAGATCGCGAATACAAGTGGCTGAAATGAGTTTCTTCCGCAGGGTGTCTGGGCTTTCCCTTAAAGATAGGGTGAGAAGCTCAGTCATCCAGGAGGGGCTCAGAGTAAAGCCGCTGCTCCTCCGCATTGAGAGGAGTCAGATGAGGTGGCTCGGGCGTCTGATCAGGATGCCTCTTGGACGCCTCCCTGGTGAGATGTTCCGGGCACGTCTAACCGGGAGGAGGCCCCCGGGGAAGACCCAGGACACGCTGGAATGACTATGTCTCTCGGCTGGCCTGGGAACGCCTTGGGATTCTCCCGGAAGAGCTAGAAGAAGTGGCCGGGGAGAGGGAAGTCTGGGCATCTCTGCTCAAGCTGCTGCCCCCGCAACCCGACCTCGGATAAGCGGAAGAGGATAGATGGATGGATGGATTAGTGAAACACTACTGACAGATCTCTGGATATCTTTTTCATGATATTTACAATTCAATAGCCTTTCCTCGTAGGTTCTTTGACAGTTCACAAAGTCACTGCAGCTCTGCATGAATTTAAATGGACTATTTATAACAGACACTGATTACAATTAAGTAAGTTACAGATGTGCACACTCTCCCTTAATTACCTTTAATCTGAACCTGTGCATGTCAACTTGTGTATATATTATCAGCCCCAACATTCAAGGGTATGTAAAGTTTTGATCAGGCCCATTTTGTGATTTCAGTTATCGTTATGATTTCAAAAGGTCAAACACAATTATGTGATAAAAAATTGTTTCACCTGAGCACACTTCCTAATTAAAAGGAAAGCTTTTTCTTCCTCCAACAAGCTTAGGCCAACATAACCCAATGAACTGGAAGTCTGTTATTGATTGGGGGCTCAAAATTAGCTTGGCATCTGTTAGTATGAACATGTATGACCATAGGTATTGTGACCCATTTAGAGTTGTTTCCCATTTTACACCTAATGTTTCTCATTTACTGAAACTTGCAGAGCCCCATAGGAATGTCAGTTTCTTGCATAATTTCTTATACAAGTAGATGTATGTAATTTGTGTGAACATAGTTTAGTTTTGCAATTAATTTAAGTGATACCAAGGTATATTTCTGAGCAATAGTTTTTGAATTTATAAAGACATCTAAATATATTATGAATTTATTTTCTGATATGATTTTGGCTTTATCAATTATGTCCAGCAGGGATTATTACCTTCATAAATTGACAAAAGGTCATTCCTCTTATAGCACTATGTCAATGCAGCAATAGTGATGAAATAACCAATATAACAACAAAACCAATCAGCAACATGAATAATAAGAGTACTGTTCACAACAGGCTATGCTGGGTGAGGTGACCTCCATTGAATAATATCAAGGTAAATGTTACTTTAGCAATCAGGACCCTCTTTCTCTCATTATGTTTTACTCTGTCTTTGTTATTTGAGGCACTTTTAGTGCACTTGCCATTGTCTACTTTATGTGCTGTCAGGGCATGTGAGGATGTCTGGAGATGGATGGTTATAGAGGGCCAATTTAAAAGTCCTAAGGTTGAGTAGGTTGGCAGGGGTGTTGCTGTAGCTTCCTTGAAGTGCAGCAGTGGTAGGGTCCTTAGTTTCACAAAGTAGTTTTTGCAGCAGATGCATTGTCGTGAAGCAAAAAGGGAGTGGGCAAGATTTTCCTTTACTGTTTTTCTTAATTAATTGGTTTATATACCAAAGCAAATCATCCTGATATTAACATAATTTATGGGTATGGACTATACTCTCAATCGCATAAAAAAATTGTGCCATGATCAAAATTCACCTAGAATCTAAATTGTGTGATGATGGTAAATTGTCAGACTTCAGTTTTCTCAGTTGTTTGGTCATAGTGGCATTTTCATGTTTCACTTAACAGTTATGGAACACTTGTTTAATTGCTTCCCAGTATGAATTCATTAGCTTCAGATTCCCCTTGCAATACTGGGTGTGATGATGCTTTATTTCAGGAGTCAACAACCTGAACAACTAATAATCACAGACTAGGATTATTTTAATTGTTCCTGGAGAATGACTTCAGCTGTTGTATATATAATCCTTATAGTGTGTACTTTCTTATGAGTAATCACTTTTCCATTCCCCGTTACAGTTCACGCCATGGGGACAACATTTTTTTGTCTGTTATCAATGTGGAAGGCCTTGGCTTATCTTTAAGACGCATTCTATTTGACAGAATTTTGCAGCCCATCTGTCGACTGTGGCATATGACTGGTCCTAGTAAATATTAACTAGGCAAAAACAAATATCTGAAGGAATAATGCTGTCTTGCACCTGAAATTCAATAATGCTCAATCTTGCAGCTTTTGGCATAAATTTTGACTTGGTTCTGAAACAGGACACATACACTCTAAACCTCAAATACTTGAAACATGTAATTGATGAACTTTATTATACAGGAGTTAAATTTTGTCAGTTCACAAAATCAGAATTCCAGAATATCCCTTTCAGGTTCAGGCTCAAAAACCCTTTATCCCCCCCTTGATTTTATATTTTTATGTGTATATATACAAAATGTGCATAAGGTACATATAAACAGTTTTGACCATCATGAAACAGTGTATTTAATTAGGCAGCTTGTGTGTGTATAAGTAAAATATCAGTCAGTGGAGTTTTATTTATTATATTTTTTTTTACTTGTTACTATTAGTGTTACTTTCAGTGGTCACTACAGTTTTTATCTCAGCAGATGATGTTATTTTTATTTATACATTTTAAATACAAAACACAAATAAATAAGCACAACAGATGTTAAAAGATTTGTACATTCTGTTAAACATATTTTTCATTTCTTCCTTTTACTTAATGGCATACCTTCTAAAATTTAAAAAAAATCTCAGATAAGAATAAAAATGAATATTACAAAAATAAAACCAGTGCCTATCACTTTTGAAACACCCTATAAATAAATAATGAAAGATATACAGATATATTTTTATCTCTGAAGTTACAGTAATTTTTTTTTATATGACAGCACTAGAAAAATATTTTATTGCTCAAATTAAATAACTTTAATTCCAACAATAAACTAAATAGTAAATGAGAAATCATTTACCTTAGAGGAGAAATTACAGAACTTCATCGAGGGGAATTACAGTAGATCCACTTACAGCAATACAGGAAGTTATTGTTAAAGAGTAAAATATGAAGGTGAAAAGTAATAAGAATTGTATATAGGATATTTGAAAAAGCTTATGGAAGCAGAAGTTGTAATGATTAGTTATAATGATTAGAAAATTTTAACATAAAACAATTAAAATGATTAGTAACATAAAATATGCTAAATATCTTAGGTATATTTTGCTATGGGAGCAATAAATGGAATGCCATTGAATTAAATAATGGTAAAATAGAAGAAACAGCCATGTTATGAGCACAAAGTGCCTTAAAGATAAACCAAACTCTCAGGCTTGATGGAATTTTAATAGCAGTGCTGCAAGAAACAAAGGACGGCATTTTTCAAACCTTTCATCATCCACTTAGGATACAAGTGGTACTGAAAGTGCTATTCCATTGCACATAAATGGAGATAAATTGACAAATCTGCTCATAGTAAAATAATGGAATCTATAGTGAAAATATGCATAATTTAAAGTAAAGTTTTAAAAAGCAGATGTTTATTTTGGTGGGTGTTGACCATGACAAACTTTATAGAACGTAGTATGCAAACAGCGATTTTGTAAATAAAAATATAAAAAGCTTAATACCTCCCAACATCTTAAGCAATAGGCATTATTTAGATTTATTTTACTTATTTGATTTAGTTGATGGCATGTAAACAAGAAACCGGATTTATAAGATCATAAGGACTTCATAAAAGTGCACAAAATTAACTATACTTAAAGCTGTTAATAAAAGTTCAGTTGAAGAAATGAATTTACTAAAGGTTTCTGATAAAGACTAAAGAAGCTGTCTTAGTTTCTGAGAAGGGAAGGAACAATGACTGAATAAGGGTTTTAAAATCGTAAAAGGTACATGTGAATCCAGCATTTTTCCCCAGATAAATGGGAAAACAAGATTTCACCAGTGAAACATAATAACAATGTAATTAACTTTATCTCAGAAATATTTCTTCACTGTAAGCTTTATTCATATTGGGATTTCATAATGATTGTATAATGCAGTTGCCTGAATGGATGTGTCAAAAAACATTTTTGCTTTTAAAGTAAAATTGTTGAAATATTTATACGGCTGTTGTGACCAAACCACTTTAAAATGTTTGAAATATTTTTAGTTGCAAGTGTGAAAAAAACAAAAATATTTTAAGAAGTCTACTTCAATGTTGATTCTGTTGCCTGCTGCTGTCAGTCAAATTGTTAAAAACAATGAACTTTCACCATATGTTACTTCTTTTTCTACCACACAAACCCACAGATTCAAATATAGTCATATTATAATGTTGTTGCATCTTGTGTTAAAATTAGAACAATTTGGCATGACAATACAATTTAGCCAAACAAAGCTTACAATTCTCTATTCACCTAACTCTTCACCTTAAAAAAAGGATAGGTTTTAATGGTCTCCAAACTACATTCATCAGTCACTCTAATTCATAACTTATTCCATGTATCCCTAATTCTCTATATGAAGAAAATAACAACTGGGATTCCCTTCATAATTCTGAAAACATCTTTCATATTACTACTTAATCTTAATCTGCTTAAAGTGAAAAGGTTCCACTGCTTTGTTTTTTCTTGGAATTATTTTAGTTACTCTTGTTATTTCTCTGGCAGTACATTGTTTTTTTTTGTTTTGGATCCCAAAATTGCATGCATTACAACAGATGAGAACTAATATTGACTAAATAAATAAAGACTGAGCATAACTTCCCTTTACCTTATTCTGCATATTGTGCTATGTCACTTAACACCCTATTAACCTTCTTCGTCTTATGTGAATAGTGATGAAGTGGATAACCTCCCAGTGGTAAACAGGACTACAAAGGAGGTACTGTAGGATTTGGAAATTGTACTGAGAGAAGTACTGCTCAGATTTTTTAAAAAGAGTGAAATCAAACAATTCACCAGGACCAGATAATACAGGGATATTCACTCGAAAGATGTCCCGAATATTCTGTAATAACTCTCACTAGGAAGAAGCATTCTGATTGAAACAACGTGCAATGTGCGCCTCAGTATATGGAGCTTTCAGAAAGCATTTGATAAGGTGCCACATGAGAGGTTGGGCATCAAACTATTAGAACTGGAAGTTTAGGGTGATGCTTGTAGATGGGTGCATGTGGTAATGTGCCTTACTGGCATTACCTATAAGTAAATAAAATTTGTCAAGTGTCCTCTGCAGTGTTGAGAGGCATTTGTTTGTAATAAAAAGTTAAAGTTTAGAGAAAGGAAACTTGCCTTTTTCCTTTAGTATAGAATGCAGATGGACGTCTTCTCTGACCTTATTAGCGCCTTTTGGAGAGTGTCGCGGTAGGTCTTGTGTAATATGGAGAGACAGCCTTGCCATTAACTGGCCGGGATGGCATTAACGGTTTTCCACTCTTGCGTGTGCCTCCTGCGACCCCATAACTCTAAAAGTGTTAAAGAAAGGGTGAAGCGTCATAATATTAGTTTACCGCGGTTTAGAAAAGGGATCCCATGTGTGTAGTTGTCTGGGAAAGACGTGAAAAGTTAAAAGTGCTTACTGTAACTTAAAGCAGAAGCGCAGTTGCGTCTCAAAAGCCGGCACAGCTATGCGCACGAGCACCGGCTGCTAGATTTAATATAGCATTTTTGCAGGGCAAGAGACGGCACTTCTCGCCGATGAGTTCTCGTCATCGCATGGTTCTAGAGGGATGACAATGGACAGTTTAATTGGTCGATACAAGGGCGCCGAATATAAAAGGAACGCATTGCCCCAGAGCATGGTGCTTTTCTGATTAGACCCTCTAGGAGAAAGGTACTCAGTAGAACGACTTAGATTTACCAAACATTACGGCTTGTGCATTGTTTAAAATATCTCTGGAATACTTTTCGGTGGAGGTATTTATTTGGGTTATGGGTTTTGGTGCACTGTTTATTTTTGTATATAGTCACTATTTTTGAACATCATTTATTTACTGTTTTTGTGTGTCTTTTGCAGTGTTGAACTGTGTTTTAATATATAAATTCCGCAGGACATTATTTTTGTTAAGTGCACCTGTAAATAAAACTTCACTTTATTTTTTTAAAACCCAACCCTTTTTGTGTCCATGTCTCCCTGTCTTCCATTATCATCCTGGTCACGCTCGGTCCCATTTACTAGACATCCAGAGTGTAGGCTGGTGTTTTTGATTCCCACTACACGGGGTGTCACAGTGCAGAATTGGCTCAGACATAGGAAGCAGAAGGTTATGGTGTGGGGAACCCTTATCAGAATTGCCTGATGCTAAGAGTGGTGTTCCACAGGGGTCAGTGCTAGGACTGCTGCTATTTTAAAATATATAAATGATTTGGATAGGAATATAATTAACAAGATGGTTAAGTTTGCAGATGATACCAAGATAGATGGATTGGCAGATAATTTGGAATCAATTAAATCATTACAGAAGGACTTGTACAGCATACAGGCTTAGGCAGATTTGTGACAGATGAAATTTAATGTCAGTAAATGTAAGGTATTACACATAGGAAATAAAAAATGTTTGGCTTAAATACACAATGGGAGGTCTGAAAATCGAGAGTACACCTTATGAGAAGGATTTAGGAGTCTTAGGGCACTCTGCGCTATCAACTTCCCTACAGTGTCCAGGAGCCATTAAGAAGGCAAACAGAATGTTAGGTTTTATAGCACGATGTGTGGAGTATAAGTCCAAGGAGGTTATGATCAAGCTTTATAATATACTGGTGAGGCCTCATTTGGAGTACTGTGTGCAGTTTTGGTCTCCAGACTACAAAAAGGACATAGCAACGCTAGAAAAGGTCCAGAGAAGAGAGACTAGGCTGATTCCAGGGCTACAGTGGATGAATTATGAAGAAAGATTAAAAGAGCTGAGCCTTTTCAGTTTAATCTAAAGAAGATTAAGAGGCGACATGATTGAAGTATTTAAAATTATGAAGGAGATTAGTACAGTGGATCGACACAGTTGGAGACTTGTTAAGGGTAAATTTTGCACAAACATTTGGAATTTTTTCTTTACACAAACAACGATAGACACTTGAAATAAGCTACCAAGTATAAGGTGGTAGACAGTAAGACTTTAGGGACTTTAAAAACTTGACTTGATTTCTTTTTAAAAGAATTAAGTGGATTGTTCTGGCGAGCTTTGTTGGGCTGAATGGCCTGTTCTCTTCTAGATTGTTCTAATGTTCTAACAATATAATCAATATAAATTAAAATAAATATGCATGTTTACAAGGTAGAGAAATGTAGAGAACATGCAACAAAAGAAACCTAAAACTGTTTTTTATTTGTTGATATTTATCAATAATAATGCTATAATGAAAGGACTATATTAAGACACCCTGTCTTTTTTCCTGTTCAGCGTAGACAGGCCGTGATTAGAACATCACCAGTACAACAGTTCACCAATCGCATGAATGGACAAGTGAATAACTGGAAGTGTTTTGACAAGGGAAAAGAAACAAGATGATATGTGGTGTGACATCTGAAGTGGAAAACATAAACTTTACTGAAACTTAAGTAAAATGTGGTTACAGGGATAGAGATAGAAATTCAGTTGTATTCCCCATGACAATAAGCTACAACCAATGGTGCTAGTAAAGGTCAGAAGAGATAAGAGGATTAACCACATCCTGTATACATGCTGTATCCAGCAAGGGGTGCATACTCCCTGGGAAGATGTTCGTTAGAGATTGTTGCCTTTACTACACCAAAAATGTACATAAAGATTTATATGAAATAAAGTATTATATCATTCCCAAGTGTGTAGAAAGAATCAGTAACACTAAAGGAAGATTATACTTAGCTTCTGTTTAATGTTGGCTTAACACTCACAATAATATAATACTTGCATGAGAGCTATACTTGGCTAAAGAATGGTACAGTCAAGAGTTTTCTGCAATCAGCACTTGTCCAATTTCAAGAGAGAGAGTGTGGGAAAACGTTTTGTCCTAGGCACAGTTAGGAGTGATGTCTCCCATCCGTCTGTAGGTGAACTCTGGAGATCTGTGTAGTTGTCTAAGTTTTTATGCCTTCTCTACAGATCAAAGGTCCCAAAAGATGAACATACCACAACCAAACATGGAAGCTATCTTATTCTGGTCTAGCATGAATAGCACACAAACCTGCCTACTCTCCTTTAATGACCTGCCAGAGTTCAAGTTGCTTGCAGAGGTTGCTTGCTTGGGTTTGGGTATGTGTTTGGGTAACCTTGAAATAGTTGACATTGACTTTGGCCATATTATTGATCATTACCAAACAGGGCATATCAGCACTTCAGCATTGTGTATCACTTGACTCATTTCATCTCCCTTTTAGGTTTACCCTATCACAGGTACTTTGTGTGGCTATTTTTAATAAAATAATTTGCTTGTAATAAACCTCACAGATCACAGTGGCACACCAAAAACCCATGCCTACATGTGTATAACACCAAGGGGAAACCAGAAAGCTTCTCCTTATTTATTATACCCTAAACCACACGCACTGAATAACCCCAAAAATATTGCATACCTGTCAAAACCCCTATTATAAAGGATTGATATTTATATCTTCACCTAGGGTACAAAAAATGCTAGTATTTAAATTGACTGTACATGTAATTCATACTATTATTTATTTTCTATAAGATGCCGATTGTGGCTTAATTCAGTCCTCACAGCACATATACCAAATACTGAAATGCTTACATTGTGTGGTGAAACTAATACACTATCTGTTAAGTTAATAAATAGTTAAACTTATTCACTTTGCTAGTGTTTTCTTCCTCTAATCTTGACCATACATACAATGTGTGTTGATATCTTATACACTATATTATAATAATAATAATAATAATTCTTTACATTTATATAGCGCTTGTCTCACTACTCAAAGTGCTCTCCACACAGGGAGGACCCGGGAAGCGAACCCACAATCTCCTTACTGCAAAGAAGCAGCACTACCACTGTGCCACCTGTGGGGTGTATGAACATTTTAAAAAAAAAAAAATCAAGAAGGCTGTGGTTTTATGTGTTTTGCGCTGCAAACCTCCTGACGAGCAGCATCTTGCCACGAACATTGCTCCAATTCACATTGTGTTGTGATGTTGTACTGAAAATCTCATAACACATAAAAAAATTGAAGCTTCAACATACAACTGATGAAAAACACAAAACATAATTCTTGAGTGAACAACATAAACAAATGAAAATCATTTGCAGTTAATAATCATCATCATCATCATCATCCAGCCATTTTTTAAACCTACTTTATCCTGAGTAGTGTTGCAAGGAAAATGAATCCTATCCCAACAAGCATAAGTCTCAAGACAATTCAAAAGAATATAGTGTCCTATAAAATTATGCTTTGTATTGATTATCAACAAAGGCCAAAGTCAGTCAGTCACTAAGAAAAGCAGGAATTACACTGAATATCAAAAATGCTTTACAAAACAATGAGAAATTCTGTCATATTAACATTAAATTGTAAACTTTTTGGTGATTTAATTTGGTAGTAAAGGGCATTTCCTGATTGAAGATTGGAACTGTGTCTTAGAAAGATAAATGTTGTAGATGGGACTCATTGGGCTGCACTGGGTGATATGGCATCATTAAGCTTTTAAAATCCACTTAATAGTCTCAGCTGTTAACTCCTATGTAGAAAATGTGTAAAATTCCGTGTTTTACCTTTTAAGGGTTTGGCTTTTTCCCTGTAGTGTTTAGAGTGATGCAGAAATCAGACGGTGGCAGCCTGTCATTTCTTAATGTTACTTAATGATCAGCAGCAATTAATGTGCAAATCTGGTGTAATTAGAGCAAATTAAAGGTACTTAAGTTTGCTTTCCCTTTAGAAATATTCACATGGAAGCCTTAAATAATTCAGCCCTCCCATGGTTCTATGGCTTGCCTAGTCTTTGGTGTGTTTTGTTTGACAGGAATAGCAATCCTGCTTTTCTCAAAGGAAAGGGGTGGGGGGCAGTCAGATAATTTTTTTCTTGAGTCTTCCAAATGACACTGATTCTTCTTTATGAATTTGCTCCGCTCCCTCTAGCAAGCTTGTGAAATTTTTACTGATATTTTACCAGATAAATGGAAAGCATTACTCTGTCCTAGCATTTCTCCTAACAATACTGTTGTAGGCAGTATGAGAACAGTTATTTGCTTGTTTTTTATGTCAACTAAACTGATTTTTTTTTATTTGAAAGTTACTTCTGAAAGGGTACTTAGAAACTTTTAAAAATTGTCTTTCTGAATACAAATAAATGAAGTATATACTCATTCAAATGAAAAAAAATCCCTTTAACTACCGTAATTTGTGCTAAAATATTGTTCCCTTTCCACACAAATATACAATTATAGCATTGTTCAAAATATTTTGTTTTTGTTAATGGCAATTTTTTTGCTTTCAAGCTTGACACCTTGTCCCAAAATACCTCCAAAGCTTATAATCAAATTTTTTTCCTGTCTTTTATACCATTACAGTAATCCCTCGCTATATCGCGCTTCGCCTTTCGTGGCTTCACTCCATCGCGGATTTTATATGTAAGCATATTTAAATATATATCGCGGATTTTTTGCTGCTTCGCGGGTTTCTGCGGACAATGGGTCTTTTAATTTCTGGTACATGCTTCCTCAGTTGGTTTGCCCAGTTGATTTCATACAAGGGACGCTATTGGCAGATGGCTGAGAAGCTACCCAGCTTACATTTCTCTTTCTCTTGCGCTGACTTTCTCTGAACCTGACGTAGGGGGATTGAGCAGGGGGGCTGTTCGCACACCTAGACGATACGGACGCTAGTCTAAAAATGCTGAAAGATTATCTTCACGTTGCTATCTTTTGTGCAGCTGCTTCCTGAAACGACATGCTGCACCGTGCTTCGCATACTTAAAAGCTCGAAGGGCACGTATTGATTTTTGCTTGCTTGTTTTTCTCTGTCTCTCTCTCTCTTTGTGTGCTCTTGACGGAGGGGGTGTGAGCTGCTGCCTTCAACAGCTTTGTGCCGCGGTGCTTCGCATACTTAAAAGCCAAACAGCCCTATTGATTTTCCTCTGCCTTTATGACAGTCTCTGCTCCTGACTCCTTTGAAGAGGAAGATATGTTTGCATTCTTTTAATTGTGAGACAGAACTGTCATCTCTGTCTTGTCATGGAGCACAGTTTAAACTTTTGAAAAAGAGACAAATGTTTGTTTGCAGTGTTTGAATAACGTTCCTGTCTCTCTACAACCTCCTGTGTTTCTGCGCAAATCTGTGACCCAAGCATGACAATATAAAAATAACCATATAAACGTATGGTTTGTACTTCGCGGATTTTCTTATTTCACGGGTGGCTCTGGAACGCAACCCCCGCGATGGAGGAGGGATTACTGTACTACCTTGTGTTTGTCAGAGCTCTTTTTACTCTTAAGTCTGAACTTTATTTTTTGGAATTTTACTCTTTTGTTGTGTGAACATCTCTGAGCATATATATATATATATATATATATATTTATATATATATATATATATTTATATATATATATATATATATATATATATATATATATATATATTTATATATATATATATATAATAAAAAAATTCTTGGTGGAAGGGAGACCAGGGAGACGTGAAATGATCTTCTCAGAAGACACTTAAAAGACCCACGAGATGAAAGAGATTGGCCATGGAGCGTCTTGCGGGGACCTTAAACATGAAAGTTGGTGCCAAGAGATTGCAATTTGACGACACACTGTAACGTCACGCGAGACAAGGCAGTGAGACAACATTTAAAACAAGTTCACGGACATCTAACTAAGCAGTTGTTGGAATGCTTTTGGTAGTCAACATCATGTGCTCCCAGCTCTTAAAACAACGACAGGCAGAACACGTAGCTTGCCAGTAGCAGCAACAGCAGGAAGCCAGCAGTGATTAGACTGCAACTCCAAAATCCCACTTCTACCCCCTCCCCTGCACCCTTCACGACGAGAGCGGCAAAGACACGAAGTGGCAAACAAATATTTCGTTGTAATGATATTCTGTATTTGTTACTATAGTGCTTTCTTTAACTTGTATCCAGGCGTTTGCAATCATTTCAATAGCTTCTTTCGCGTTACTTTTAATCTCCTCCTGACTACAAGTTATGCTGATGAGAATTTTTCTCAGCATTTCCTTGCGATAATACACTTTCAGGGTGCGAATGCTGCCCAAATCCAATGGCTGAAGCGCTGCCGTGCAATTGGGTGGGAGGTATTCAAAGCGAACATTATCTGAATGTGGAAGCATGTTGTGGGCTGCACAGTTATCGGTCAGGAGCCGAATCATTATTTCTTCTTCATATTGTGAGGTTTCTGAACTCTTTTGGGACCCCTCACTTCCCACCCAATGGGAACAACACGCTGAAGTGCATCCTGAAGCGCGATTGCAGCGTCTGTGGAAGATTGTTTGTCCGTTGCTGGGGCAGGGCATTTGGAGGCTCACATTGCTGCAGTGAAGCGCCACAGAAGCAAATCATAAAAGATCGAGATCGCGCTATAAGTCCCTGTCTTGCACCCCAAAACACGAGGCTTAGTCTCAGTACTTTAGCAAAACCAGCTTTATTTTGAAACAGAAACGGCACAGTTATTTATTGTAGCATGATCTGCCACTCTGCTATACACAGACATAGCAGTCAGGAAGGATCGTTGCCAGGTCAGTGATCAAGTAATCCTGTTACAGTATCTGCATTTACAATTTTCGTTTCTCCTAACCTTGCATCACCCATCGAGATCTTTTCTGTTTACTTTGGCGGAGAGACGCAGCATATCTGTGAGCCTGCTTCTGCCCTGTACAGACGCGGAGATTACACTTTGGGACGCTCTTCGGCTTGCTGTTTAGTTGGGGGAGGTCCCAAGAGAGTTTACAAACCTCACATTTTCTTGAATGAATGCCGCATTAATAGGAATGTTTCTTGAATGAGCATCACTGAACCACATAAAAACTGCTTTTTTGACGTCCTCAAATGCAGCAGTTCACATATGATTGCAGCCCAAGGTTTTTCTACTTTTTTTTGCTCTGTCTTTCAAGAAAGATGACAGTGTTGATGGCGAAATTCCGAATTCACTGGCAACGTCTTTTTTTCTTTTTGCAGCAATCAAGAGCTGCAAAAAATGAAAGTGTTTTTTCTAACATGAACTGTTATCGTTTTTCCGTGTCCGCCGTTTCTATAGCAGGGTGACTGTGTTAAATTCCAATGAATGTTTTTCAAATGTTGACGAGCAATAAGCAAAAGGTATCACTGAAAACAACAGAAAACAAAAACAGCAAAAAAACAAAAAAATAACAGTACAAGGAAAGTTCGAAGAAAGAAATTAAAATTACAGTGTTTCTGTTTGGGGATCGTTGTGCACAACTGAGCTGCGGCCACAGAACTAACTGCTCTGTGGATGATTCATTCAGGCATTTCAAGGTCTTTTGTG